>NC_143046.1:30236250-30387500 GCF_057628025.1 Oncorhynchus mykiss
TGAAAGGCCGCTCAGCAAGGATGAAGCCACTGCTCCAAAACCACAATTTAAAAAGTCAGACTACGGTTTGCAAATGCACATGGGGACAAAGATCGTACTTTTTGGAGAAATGTCCTCTGGTCTGATGAAACAAAAATAGAACTGTTTGGCCGTAATGACCATCGTTATGTTTGGAGAAAAAAGGGGGAGGCTTGAAAGCCGAAGAACACCATCCCAACCGTTAGGCACGGGGTGGCAGCACCATGTTGTGGGAGTGCTTTGCTGCAGGAGGGACTGGTGCACTTCACAAAATAGATGGCATCACGAGGGAGGAAATTATGTGGATATATTGAAGCAACATCTCAAGACATCAGTCTAAAGCTTGGTTGCAAATGGGTCTTCCAAATGGACAATGACCCCAAGCATACTTCCAAAGTTGTGGCAAAATGACTTAAGGACAACTAAGTCAAGGTATTGGAGTGGCCATCACAAAGCCCTGACCTCAATCCTATAGAAAATGTGTGGGCAGAACTGAAAAACCGTGTGCGAGCAAGGAGGCCTATAAACCTGACTCAGTTACACCAGCTCTGTCAGGAGGAATGGGCCAAAATTCACCCAACTTATTGTGGGAAGCTTGTGGAAGGCTTCCCGAAATGCTTGACCCAAGTTAAACAATTTAAAGGTAATGCTACCAAATACTAATTGAGTGTATGTTAACTTCTGACCCACTGGCATTGTGATGAAATAAATAAAAGCTGAAATGTTTATGTAAAATTCTGACTTCAACTGTATCATGATATCCATGTGTAGAATTGAACTTGACATTTTCTTTCATCTTGTACGCCACCTATGGGTCGTATAAATATACCTACTCGGTTTGCTGGTACGTATTATATGTGTGTCTGTGTGTGTTTCAGGGACGTGATACATACAGATGTATATGGATCACATTGGACCTGGGGTCATTGCTCATAATGTTCGCACTCTTCATCTTAAAGAGGTGAGTAGCACACTAGTTTTGCTTGTAAAAGACAATGGAAACAGTCTGGAATTTTAGGACTTGATTTGTTCCCTTTAGTTTTCTGCTTTGAAAAAGGTGCTGTCTCAGTCATGCTAAAGATGGGTTTTGCTAGTAGACATTGATGATCAATATAATCAACATGAAGAAATTAAAATTGATTTCCCTTTTTAGCAATGTTGAAAGTAATTCTGTACGGTACTAACTACTAAGATAATTGCTATCTGCAATGCCTTCAGAAAGTATTCATACCCCTTGATTTATTCCACATTTTGTTGTGTTACAGCCTGAATTTGATTCAAACATTTTTTTTATCACCCATCTACACACAATAACCCATAATGACAAACATGTTTTTTTAAATGTTTGCACATTTATAGAAACTGAAATACAGAATTATCTAATATACGTAAGTATTTATACCCCTGAGTCAATACTTTGTAGAAGAACCTTTGGCAGCGATTACAGCTGTGAGTCTTTCTGGGTCTCTAAGAGCTTTCCACACCTGGATTGTGCAACATTTACCCATTTATTCCTTTCGAAATTCTTCAAGCTCTTTTAAATTGGTTGTTGATCATTGCCAGGCAACAATTTTCAGGTCTTGCCAGTAGATTTAAGTCTAAACTTTAATTCGGGCCACTCGGGAAAATTCACTTTGTTCTTGGTAAGCAACTCCAGTGTAGATGTGTCCTTGTGTTTTAGGTTATTGTTATACTGAATGGTGAATTCATCTCCCAGTGTCGGGTGTAAAGCAGACTGAACCAGGTTTTCCTGAAGGATTTTTCCTGTACTTAGCTCCATTCGGTTTATTTTTTATCCTGAAACTCCTCAGTACTTAAAGATTACAAGCATATCCATAACATGATGCAGTCACCATTATGCTTGAAAATATGAAGAGTGGTAATCAGTAATATGTTGTATTGGATTTGCCCCAAACATGACACTTTGTACTCAGGACAAAAAGTAAATTGCTTTGCCACATTTTTGCAGTATTATTTTAATGCCTTGTTGCAAACAGGATGCATGTTTTGGAATATTTCTTATTATGTACTTTTCACTCTGTCAATTAGGTTAGTATTGTGGAGTAACTACAATGTTGTTGATCCATCCGCAATTTTTCCTATCACTGTTTTAAAGTCACCATTGGCCTCATGCCCTTCTTTGTTCATAATTCACTGCTTGACTGAGGGACTTTACAATTATCTGTATGTGTAGGGTACAGAGATGAGGTTGTCATTCAAAAATCATTTTAAACACTATTATTGAACACAGATTGAGGGCATGCAACTTATTATGAAACTGGTTAAGTACATTTTTAAATTTTGAATACTTATTGACTCAAGACATTTCAGCTTGAAAGTATTAATTTGTGAAAACAAACTAACAAAAAAAATCCACTTTGACATTATGGGGTATTGTGTGTAGGCCAGTGATTAAAACAAAACATCTAAATGTAATCCATTTTAAATTCAGGCTGTAACACAACAAACTGTGGAGAAATGAAAGGGGTGTGAATACATTCTGAAGGCACTGTATGTATCTTTAATGATGAATGGGACTGATAAATAAGGATTATACCATGCTCTCTTACCATAATACATTTCATTCTTGTGTTGGTGTAAATCATTTAAATTGTAGTGTTTCGGTTGCATTAATGACATGCAAAGAAAATAACTGCTGTGTTTGTGCTTATGATCTTATAAACTAGGACACAAGAGCATCATATAAAGAGACATTCTATAATGAGGAAGTGGAATAATGGTTTGTGTCTGATTATCTCTAGAAGAAAAGAGAGGCACACATGTTCTGCTTTGGAATCAAGAGAGCTATCTTCCTTCTTACCATCTGAATAGTTCAGCCTGGATCCAGAAATCCATCCCACCCCACCCTACTGTCTGAATGGCTCAGCCTTGTATCAGGAAGTAATTAGGCTAATTGAAAAGACAGTATCTATTAAAAATGTGTGGATCACATGCGTAAAGTACATTTTACATTCATTAAGAGAATTTATGAGCAAAGGTGAAAATACCACATGTGTTGCCACAAGGATGGCTATTCAAGAAGTAATTTCATTGTCATTTTATTTCAATACATTTTAGATGCTTTTTGTGACCATTTGTAAATAGTGTTTTCCAATAGAAAATGTTTGTGTGACACTGTATTTGTAAAAAAAAATATATTTATTCGTATACATTAAGTTTAAGTTTACATTAAGTCTTATTTGGAAACTACTGGTGTTGGGTTCACTGATAAATGTCAGCACTATTTCCACTGGGGCTTACATTCTGAATGAGAGATTTACAAAATGATCACAAATCATCTTATAGCCTATTTTTTTTTTTAATAAAAATGTTATCTGGATTTGACACCTGTCTGTGTGTGTGAACGCGCCCGTGTGTGTACGCGCCCGTGCGTGAGTGAGTAGTTGTATGCGTGAGAGACAGAGCGTGTGTGTTTCAGAAAATTACATGTCATGATTTGTCTGTGTGAATAAAAAAAAATGGAATGTGTTGGGTTCAGTTGCTGCAGATGACTGGTCCTTGGCAATATGAAAGTCTCTTCTACAACCAGTAGATGGCAGGAGTAACCAGGTTTTTGTGCGATGGTCAAGTGTCAAACTATTGAATATTTTTGGTTGGCTATTTTAAGAAGTTGGAACTTAAAGTAATTGTTCCTAGGTGATACTGATGATAGTAATCGGGTTGGTGGTGGTGGATATGAAGACGATGATGATGATGATAATAATAATTAATAATAGTAATTCAGTTAATTTGTGAAGCACTTTTCTCACACCAAGGGGCAAAAAAATATATATTTTTGAAATAATAATAATAAAAATTACAAAAACAATCCAGAACATAGAACACAGGCAACAAACAAAGTTATATACAGGTGTCATCAGATCGGGAGGACATGAGAACAGAATTAGCAGAGATGAATGATGAAGATGAAAATTATGATTTTAGTCCATGAAAATGATCCCACAAAAACCTGGATATATTTTTGAATGACAAGGAATGTGTCGGTGCTGGGCTGCCTATAGACCCACATCCCCATGGGTGGGCTACAGACTCATTCATATACAGTGATCACATGTTTAGGCGAGGGGCCGAGGCCGCGACAGTGGCGCATAAACACTTTCACTATTTCAACAGAATTCCCGGGAACTTCACATGAAAGAAATTCTTCTCGTGTCGAGTGCCCTGCTGCTGCTACGGTTAAAGTAACATTTCAGTGTAGAGCGAATTTGGGAGTGTCTGTTTTGGTGGTTGCGTTTATAACTGCGGGATTACAGTTGTTTTGGTGAAGAGTAACGGTACAACATTCAACGCCGAATTTCAACTTGTTACTTCTGATTTGTGGGTTAGTTTTCGGCTTGCCTCGAAAAGTAGTTCTCAAAATATTTTCTACACACCATGGTCCACAAGTATGGTAAGTGCCTACATAATGTTTCTCAGGAATTTAGAGGAAAAGTTTTAAACTAAACGTTTATTCGAGGCAGTTTTTAGAACGTTTAGGCTTATTCGCTGTTATAGTTGTTAAAGTAATGACACGTCGAAAATAGCAACTACAATTGTAGGTTTTCCGTGGTTTTGCCACTGTGTTGTCAACTATGAAGCATGAACAGAATGAACTAGTGCATTTTTGGAAGAAACTTGAAATCTTCTAAGCGAAAACAGGAAGTATGTTTCCATGAACTCATATATAGGCTACTGCCACGGAGCACTTTCACGCTGCCAAGGGAAGTAATTAAGTTTACTCATAATAAACTTTATGTGGTTGTAGTAAGTGAGGGTGGATCATCTCAATGCTGTTAATTAGGCTACCTACACCTCCCACCTGGCTTCAGCAAACAGCTGTGCACCATCATGCAATGTAAACAGCAGGGGTACTCAAATACTATACTGAACAAAATTCAGAACGCAACGTGTAAAGTGTTGGTCCTATGTTTCATGAGCTGAAATAAAAGATCCCAGAAATGTTCCATATGCCCAAAAATATTATTTATTTTAAATGTTTTGAACAAATTTGTTTAGTGAGCATTTCTCCATTGGCAAAATAAATCTATCCACCTGACAGGTGTGGTATATCAAGAATCTGATTAAACAGCATGATCATTACAAAGATTCACCTTGTGGGCAATAAACGGCCAGTCTAAAATGTGCAGTTTTGTCACACAACACAATGACACCGATGTCTCAAGTTTTGAGGGAGCGTGCAATTGGCATGCTGACTGCAGGTATGTCCGCCAGAGCTGTTGCCAGAGAATTGAATGTTAATTTCTCTACCATAAGCTGCCTCTAATGTCATTTTGGAGAATTTGGCAGTACGTTCAACCAGCCTCATAACCACAGACCACTTGTTACCACGCCAGTCCAGGACCTCCATATCCGGCTTCTTCACCTGCGGGATCGTCTGAGACCAGCCACCCGGACACCTGAGGAGTATTTTTGTCTGTAATAAAGCCCTTTTGTGGGCAAAAACTAATTCTGATTGGCTGGGCCTGGCTCCCCAGTGCGCCCTTGCTCAGTCATGTGAAATCCATAGATTAGGGCCTAATGAATTTATTTCAATTGACTGATTTCCTCAAATGAACTGCAACTGTAACTCAGTAAAATCGTGGAAGTTGTTGCATGTTGCGTTTATATTTTTGTTCAGTATATTTGAGAAGGTCCGGTCACATACATTTCTTAAGTAGCTAAGGTCCGGATGGATAATGTCATTTATCGGCGTAGGTACAAACACTCAGCTCGCAACCCATGTGACCCCAAACTGTTCACATCCCTCTTGTTGGCAGAGGGAAAAATATGCAGTTTTAAAGCAAATTTCCTGCAATTCTACACATTTTCCATGTGCTATGTTTCTTCATATGATACCAGGAGTTGAATCCCGACCAAATTCCCCAAATATCAATATATATTGACCCACCTATTGAGTATAGCTGCTATACAGTATAGGGTATGGCTGCTGTACAGTATAGACTATGGCTGCTATACAGTATAGAGTATGGCTGCTATACAGTATAGAGTATGGCTGCTTTTCAGTATAGAATAGGCATACTATACTCTAGTTCTGATAGTACTCCCCTTTCCTGCCCAATATAGCAGCACTAAAAGTCAGACAAACTCTTGAGCAATGAACAAAACCAACTCGATCCTAAATTGCATAGTAGCCTATCACAAGCCTCTAAACCCTCATTTTAGGAATGTCCTACTGTTTCACGTACACTTAGACTTGTGTTATGCTAATGGGGGAATAATATTGTTAAATGTTTGAAGGACCGTAATGGTAATGTGCACTGCACATCTGATCAGTTTCTTAACTTTTTATCACTACGACTGGCTCTGTGAGGGTGTTAACATGAAGCATCCCTGTTGTCAGACACAGAGAGGGCAGTGGGTCTGCTGAGACAATACCAGGATAGTCTGACCAGGCCAGAGGAACAAGCCCTGAAGACCAGCGTGGGGAAGGTCTCCGCCATCTTCGGCAGCCAACTGTTTCACGCCCTACTTGGTAAGACGAGGAAAATACACACATGCTTTCACTATTATTATTTTATGAATAAAGAAGTCTCAGTCCAACCAGACAACAAATCAGCTAGTGCAGTGTTTCCCATCCCTAGTCCTCGAGTACACCAAACAGTATACATTTTTCATTACAGCCGTGGACAAACACACCTCATTCAGCTCATTGAGGGCTTGATGATTAGTTGACAAGTTGAATCAGGTGTACTTGTCCAGGGTTATAATAACAATATGTACTGTTGGGGGTACTGGAGGACCAGAGTTGGGAAACACTCAACTAGTGCGTTTAGTTTCAAGAAAATGAGTGACGACTCACTAGTTGTTTTTGTGTGGAGGGTTGTTCTTGACCAGAGCTAAAATACATAGATGGCACAGTCAGGTTATATTCATTTTTGTGGGAAGAGCCTAAACGTTTTTCAGTGAAGTCCCATGAAAGAGGCCTTTCAGTTCAACTCACAAAAGGTTTTGCTGTATACCCCCCCCTCCCCTCCTCTCTAATGTACTCGGATGGTAATGAAATCCTATTAAACATGCCCGTGACACTGTCTATGGGCTGATCACAAGCCGGCCCTCTCAGAGAGCTCAATGTTTTACCAGAGGCTCACATTTCTTTACCTTGTGAAAGAGTTACACATATCTTTTCAACTTGCACATCAATCAGTATTTGCACTGTGCCATCTTAAGACTTCCTAGATGTGGTTCATTCGCAACAGCCAAAACACTGCTGTATGAGCTGTAATAACAGGGTGTTACCAGTCCAGAATATATTTTTGCAATACCATGAATGTGCATGACCTCACCACCTCGACAGTATCATTGCTTAACTGGAACCATGAACTAAACTGACTCTTGAGTGTATTGCAATGATACCTTAATAAGCAGTTACGGCACCAAATCAGCTCCTGTGAAACTATATTTCACTTTAGTCTTTTTACCCTGCAAAGGAGACAAATTAGTTCCATTTAACCAATGGCTGAGTGGCCCCTCTAATTATCATGGCCATTCCCGAATGATGCTACCCTGTGGGTCTGCTGCTTCGGCTGCTCTACCCAGAAATCTGGAGCCTCCATGGGGGATGGGGGTCCATGGAGCAGGGGGGAGGACTGGAGAAGAGGGTAGACTGAGGAGGCTGTCCACCATGACCAGTGGTCTCTCCAGACGTGCATGCCTGCCTGTCCAAACTCGCTGAACAGATACGTTGATGATAATGACAAAACTGTTGCTGCGGTCTAACTAGAAAACAATGTGTTAATCCCAACACAGAAAAGACCAGATATATTGATCTATCTGTCAGCCTGTTCGTGTGGTCAATATCTCCAGTATTCAAAGGATGGCTTTGTAATCCACATATGACTATCCCAACAGTTTATGTCTGATTTATTAAAGAGGTTGCCTCCACATCAAAAGAGTAGGCTGGGGTACAGCGAGGGGGTTTAGGATTCCGAATCAGGATTCCAAGCATTCCACTCCAAAGAGTCTGGATCCCGGGGCAGGAATGTGCAGCCATAGTCTGTGGCTGGAGGTACGGTAGAGTAGAGTACTGTAGAAAAAAACAGCTCATGGCTGCCTTTGCCCGCGCCATCCTCACCCTCTGTTTCTCCTGGCCTGAGTTCAGCCTGAGGATACAGCCGAGAGAGTCTGTGGGTGAGAGAGAGAGTCTTAGACGCAGGGGCAGAGCGGGGTCAAATGAGGCCCCGGTTTTCTCCTCAACATGTGGTTTTAATCATCAGCCCAGGCACAGGGGAGGTGCTGAACGTTTACACAGCTAACGGGAACACTGGGTTATTCAAACATTACTCACCGCATTAGCCTCCCAGATGCTCTCTGCTGTTTTCCTTCAGGGCCGAGGTTTGTTTGCTACTGTCACTACTGTACATTTGTACAGTACCTATTTAAATAGAGGTAGATGGACTTTGTTTAGGCTACTTGTTGTAGTGGGATTGTTGTAGTGGTTGTATTTATTTTTATTTTTTGTTGCCAATGTATCGCTATCGGTATGCTCTGTCACAGTGGGAAAATGTGTAAATGAACAGTATTGGCACTGTGTCAAACAAGGTATTATGAAAGTGAATGAAAACTGGCATGACTGGTGTAAAGAAGTGTTCATCAGTTCAGCTGTGGGCAGCATTGTACAGTATTTGAGTATTTGATGTGTGAATGAATGGGAGTGCCCTTGCTTGTGATGCACTGTGGGAAGTTGGAGCACTGAGCGCTTGATTGGATGTTTTGCATGGTTGCACAATCATGAACAAAGGTCGCCTTAACTGCGGACTCATCTCTTTGTTCCCCGACATGCAAACATGCAGGAAGAGGTCGTGGCTAGAGGGGGGGGGGGGGGGGGGGCACACACAAACACCCACCCACCCACGCACACAGACACATACACACCCACACACAACACTCCCACAACTTAGTCCATAAGTAGTAGAGCAGGGTATTATTGTAGGGTAGGAGAGGAGGGAGGTTGGAATTGTACGCTCCTTTACCTCTGACCCAATTTTGTTAGATTCTAATGAGCAGAGTGTCTTTCTGTCTGTTGCTCATTGTCATCCCATGGAAAGCACTCAGGGCCACATTATTTTCAGGCTGATTCACCCAGAGCTGGCTATGAGTGGAGAGATGTCTCCAGTACACTTGAATAGGTCTACCGGATATACGTAGAGGTGGGTCTAACATGGGTGTATGCACACACACACACACACACACACACACATACAAAGCCCACGGTGTCGTTTGTAGAACAGAGAGAAGTAACAGCTGGAGACATTATAGACTGACTGAGGCACACATTCTAACCAGGACATCCCAAAACGGGTCCACAGTGCTGAACAGAGATCTGTGAGAGACGGCCTGTGAAAGAGGTAACCGGGATAAAACAGGGTTTGTATTTCCTGTTCCGTGGCCAGGAATTGATGTGGTCTTCGAGGGTTGGAAAATGTTTTGGAAAGCTGGAGAAAGAGGAAGCTGCAGCCTCTGAGGTTTCATCTGACTCTGGGTTTTGGGAAAACATTGCACCTCTTCACAGCTCTGAACACACTGTTCTCTGTTGATAATGCACCTTTTTTAAGGGTTTGCCGTGTGAGAATGGTTTCATATAAGTGGTGGTTAGTGCAGAGTAATTTCACATAAATTTAACAATTTACATGAGCGATATGCAGTAATATATTTATCTCAATTATTTTGTTTTACTATCAGGGCAAGTTATATGTTTGCATTGTTTGTACAATGTTTACAACAAAGCTAAATACTACATTGTAAAATCATAGGGCTAAATAATAGTGTGTGTGTGTGTGTGTGTGTGTGAGTGTGTGTGTGTGTGTGTGTGTGTGTGTGTGTGTGTGTGTGTGCCTCTCAAACCAGCTGGGCAGCAAAAATCTCTGCTTCTACTCCTACACAGTCAGACACTCTTACACAGTGATGATTCACATGCCCCCTTCTTCCACTTTTGTTCCCACTGTTGGGATACACACACACACACACACACACACACACACACACACACACACACACACACACACACACACACACACACACACACACACACACACATTGGTACATACAGTGCCTTCACTCCTTTAGCTCTAGTTCACAGAAATCACATACATATTTGTACACAATACATATTTATACATTTCAAGTTATTGTTGATCTTCTTTCTACACAGTGTTTCTGTCCATGTGTCCTGACATTAAAGCTAACAAAGTTGTAGCAGGATCTCTTATGAGAACAGCAATCTCTTTATGTCAACAGTTCAGCAAGGGGGCCAGTGTGTGACATCAGCAACAATGTCTCCCCGCATTCTCATCAAGCGGCTGCCAGTCAATAGGTGACCACAGGGCACAGCAGCTAAATGACCCGAAAGGTGATGAAGGGAGAGGAGAGGGAGGAGAGAGAGAGAGAGGTGGTAGCAGAGGGGAAGGGAGGAGAGAGAAGGAGAGGAAGGGGGAGGAGAGAGAAGGAGAGGAAGGGGGAGGAGAGGGGAAGGGAAGGGAGGAGAAGGAGGAGAGAGAGGAGGAAGGAGAGGAAGGGGGAGGAAAGGAGGGAGAAAGGAGGAGAGGGAAGAGAGGAAGGGGGAGTGTTTTAGAAACTCAATTAAAGAAGGTGGATGAGTTGAGGAAATGAAGGCAATGGTCATGGTAGGAGAGTAAGCAGGATTTGGGAGGGTGAGAAGTTTTGGGCTGGCAGTGAGGGAGGCCTGCGGTACAGAGCTGGCCACAGTGGAACACAGCATGGCCTAGTGGTGATGGAGTGAGAGGAAGTGACACAGAACAGGAGTTTTTCGTGATCTGACTAACATCTAGGTATAGGCACCAATGACCTCAGGGGGTCTATGGACATCACAGACAGTCCAACATCTTCATGCCATACCATTCGTGCAGATGGGGTATTTGTGGAGAAATCTCTACTTCTCCCATATAATTTAGTCTAAACTCAATTCCGTAGGAGACAGAGTGCTGATCTTTATTAGACCATACAAAGGATGACTTGTTGTTGAAGTTGGGGCAGATTGGACATTGAGCAGACAGGATTTGAGTCATACAACAAGTGTAGAAAAGTTTTAGACAAAAACATAAATGAGAAATAGTGAAGAGATGTCCCACCCATACAGAGAACCACACTGAAGGAAACAAACACATTTTTTTTGTGGATTGTCTTTCAAGTACTCACATCTGAGGAGACAATGGCCTTTATTTCGATAACTTGGTGTTTATTCAATTCCTTGCAGATATCCAAGAATGTTACGAGGTGACCCTGCAACTGAACACAACCCAGAACGCAGTGAAGGAGGCCAGTGCTGAGGATGCGGGGGAGGTGAGAAACTTCCAGAAAGTCCTGCTTCACTTTCGCAGTCAACTTGTACACAATGTAAAAATCTGTAAACCAGATTTTTTTTAAATCCCTTTAAAAATGCTCTACACATCTTGCATAATGCACAAAAGATTGTAGCGATCCTTGCTAATGTGAGCCAACTCTATTGGTGCTATGCGTAGGGTGTTTACCTTTCACTCCAGCAACCCAGATTCGCTCCCCTGTCCCGCCATTTTCTACACTGGTGTCAGAAGTGGAGAGAGAGAGAAAGTAGTAGTTGTCTGGGAGAGAGACAGACAGACAGAGCGAGGGAGCGAGAGAGAGAGAGAGAGAGAGAGAGAGAGAGAGAGAGAGAGAGAGAGAGAGAGAGAGAGAGAGAGAGAGAGAGAGAGAGAGAGAGAGAGAGAGAGAGAGAGAGAGAGAGAGAGAGGGAGAGGGAGAGGGAGAGGGAGAGAGGGAGAGAGAGAGAGAAAAAGTGTAAGTAGTGGTTGTCTGGGAGTGATGGAGGAAGACAGACATCACAGCATTAGTCAGTTCAACAGTGGTAACACCATGTGCTCATCAGTGGGCTGCTGATGACGATGTCACACGATGACGATGTCACACAGACCTTTCATTACAAGTGTTTGCAATTGCATCACATGGTCACCACCGGTAATATTTATAGACCAGCTCAGGAAAAATAAACACTGAGAAGTTTGGTAGCAAGTAATTCAATTCAAAGCAGGAGAGCATAAAACACAAACTTTCTAGTAGGGTGTACACTTCAGTAAATACAGGCCATTTACTCTAGACAACCGCCCTATGTATCTGCTCTAAAGTAGTACCTTGTTGTGATTTATGTTGTAATGGTCCCTGAATGGGAGGTGACACCTGATTTCATATCACCTGAATGATTCAATATTGCCTCATAACTTTGTTCCAGCTAAGTCAAAATGTTAATGAAATTGATCCTTGGCTGATTTCTATGGCCCATTAAGGGAACACTTTTTGGCCTGGCTTTAGTACTGGGATTATGAAATACTACGGCCTCGTATTACACAGTGTGTGTGTGTGTGTGTGTGTGTGTGTGTGTGTGTGTGTGTGTGCACGAGCGCTCATGCATCCGCTACAACCGCTTTTTCACCTGCTTTAAGTGAAGTGGTTTTTAATGTAATATTGATAGGACATAATAAATCAATCCAGGACATCCGATAGAAATCTCGTTTACCTGGCATGTTCATTCTGCCAAAAGTGGGTCTTATATCCCGTCATGATTTAACCAGCCCCCAAAACAATCAAGTAATGGCAATGTTTTTTAAAATCCATGCATTAATAGCATTACGTATGGTCAGTCAAATAGGGAATGGGCAATAAACATGTCAGTAATCGCTTACCATATTGAATTGAATGGACGAGTTAACGCAGAAGATTGTGTTGTACAGTTCATGGCTGCTACACGTATCTTAGTGTGTGACATGACAGAAATAGGAGCCAAGCCTGGAGAAAGGAACCTGATTCCTTTGTTGAAGGTGTGAATGCTTTTAGAAAGATTCCAGTCACAGTACTTCAATGTATTTGTTGGCTGTAGGGATTCCTATATGTACCTTCTAGTTTAAACTATTCAACCTTAGTAGTATTGCACTGTCATGAACCAATCATTTCCCTGACATAATCAGATTTTCGTTCATTCAATGAATTACAGTCAGATTTAATGCTCACGTGACAGATATAATTTTTCAAATCCCTCATCTTATTGGCCCATGTCAAACACACACTGTGGTCACGCGTCACATCACGTCAAAGGCTTTAACCAAAGACCTAGTGCCCCACCCACCTTTCCTCTGATACACCCTGGTGCTGCTTACAACTACATCAGCCACATGCCCAACCCCGGCCCATACTCAATACCAGCCCCATCCCTAGCCTCAGACCCATCCCTCAGCCCAATCCCTCAGCCCAATCCCCAGCCTCAGCCTCAGCCCCATCCCTCAGCCCCATCCCTCAGCCCAATCCCCAGCCTCAGCCTCAGCCTCAGCCCCATCCCTCAGCCCCACCCCTCAGCCCAATCCCCAGCCTCAGCCCCATCCCTCAGTGCCATCCCTAGCCTCAGACCCATCCCTCAGCCCCATCCCTCAGCCCAATCCCCAGAGTCAGCCCCATCCCTCAGCCCCATCCTAGCCTCAGCCCCATCCTTATCCTCAGCCCTATCCCTATCCTCAGCCCTATCCCTATCCTCAGCCCCATCCCTAGCCTTAGCCCCATCCCTCAGCCCAATCCCCAGCCTCAGCCCCATCCATCAGCCCCATCTCTCAGCCCCATCCCTCAGCCCCAACCCTAGCCTCAGCCCCATCCCTCAGCCCAATCGCCAGCCTCAGCCCCATCCCTCAGCCCCATCCCTAGCCTCAGACCCATCCCTCAGCCTCAGCCCCATCCCTCAGCCCCATCCCTCAGCCCCATCCCCAGCCTCAGCCCCATCCCTCAGCCCAATCCCCAGCCTCAGCCCCATCCCTAGCCTCAGGCCCATCCTTATCCTCAGCCCCATCCCTAGCCTTAGCCCCATCCTTCAGCCCCATCCCTCAGCCCAATCCTCAGCCTCAGCCCCATCCATCAGCCCCATCTCCCAGCCCCATCCCTAGCCCCAGCCTCAGCCCCATCCCTCAGCCCCAACCCTAGCCTCAGCCCCATCCCTAACCTCAGGCCTCGCCAGTGTGGGCTATATAGGGAGGCAGTAGCAGGAGAAGTAGCAGTGGGGACTAGTGAATGGGACAGCTCAGCTCAGTGGCTGGTCAGTGAGGAGGCCCTAGCAGTGGGGGCTAGTGAATGGGACGGCTCAGATCAGTGGCTGGTCAGTGAGGAAGCCCTAGCAGTGGGGACTAGTGAATGGGACGGCTCAGATCAGTGGCTGGTCAGTGAGGAAGCCCTAGCAGTGGGGGCTAGTGAATGGGACGGCTCAGATCAGTGGCTGGTCAGTGAGGAAGCCCTAGCAGTGGGGGCTAGTGAATGGGACGGCTCAGATCAGTGGCTGGTCAGTGAGGAAGCCCTAGCAGTGGGGGCCAGTTAATGGGACAGCTCAGTTCAGTGGTTGGCCAGTGAGGAGGCCCTCATCAGCATTCCAGGCATGCTGTCACCTGAGTGGAGGATGGGAGGGACATTAAATGAGTCTGCAAATTCACTGATTTGGTGCAGTGAGGTAGGTTAGGGGGAGAATAGCTTCTGTAGAGATGGAATGAAGGAAGCTGGCTAAAGAGAGGCCTGATGTAAGAGTGGAATATATTAGGTTATCTGACTACATTTAATATTATAGAAATACCATGTGGAATCAAGTATTATGCATTTAGCTGACTAAGAGCAATACATGGTCATGGGAAGTGAATGCAAAACACAAGTATTATTTAATAACTTTGTAAAATTCACATACAAGGTATACATCTTAAGTTACAAGGTAATACTGACATTAACAAAGCTTCATTCTAGGCATTTAGATCCTAAGGTTAACTTACAGGACAAAGAGGCCTAGAAGCCTAGTAAATATAAAAATATCATACAACCATTCTCTAATGGGCTGGATACAGGATAAGAGAGAGGACAACAGACCATTCTCTAATGGGCTGGATACAGGATAAGAGAGAGGACAACAGACCATTCTCTAATGGGCTGGATACAGGATAAGAGAGAGGACAACAGACCATTCTCTAATGGGCTGGATACAGGATAAGAGAGAGGACAACAGACCATTCTCTAATGGGCTGGATACAGGATAAGAGAGAGTACAACAGACCATTCTCTAATGGGCTGGATACAGGATAAGAGAGAGGACAACATACCATTCTCTAATGGGCTGGATACAGGATAAGAGAGAGGACAACAGACCATTCTCTAATGGACTGGATAGAGGATAAGAGAGAGGACAACAGACTATTCTCTAATGGGCTTTATACAGGATAAGAGAGAGGACAACAGACCATTCTCTAATGGGCTGGATACAGGATAAGAGAGAGGACAACAGACCATTCTCTAATGGGCTGGATACAGGATAAGAGAGAGGACAACAGACCATTCTCTAATGGGCTGGATACAGGATAAGAGAGATGACAACAGACCATTCTCTAATGGACTGGATACAGGATAAGAGAGAGGACAACAGACCATTCTCTAATGGGCTTTATACAGGATAAGAGAGAGGACAACAGACCATTCTCTAATGGGCTGGATACAGGATAAGAGAGAGGACAACAGACCATTCTCTAATGGGCTGGATATAGGATAAGAGAGAGGACAACAGACCATTCTCTAATGGGCTGGATACAGGATAAGAGAGAGTACAACAGACCATTCTCGAATGGGCTGGATACAGGATAAGAGAGAGGACAACAGACCATTCTCTAATGGGCTGGATACAGGATAAGAGAGAGTACAACAGACCATTCTCTAATGGGCTGGATACAGGATAAGAGAGAGGACAACAGACCATTCTCTAATGGGCTGGATACAGGATAAGAGAGAGGACAACAGACCATTCTCTAATGGGCTGGATACAGGATATGGGAGAGGACAACAGACCATTCTCTAATGGGCTGGATACAGGATAAGAGAGAGGACAACAGACCATTCTCTAATGGGCTGGATACAGGATAAGAGAGAGGACAACAGACCATTCTCTAATGGGCTGGATACAGGATAAGAGAGAGGACAACAGACCATTCTCTAATGGGCTGGATACAGGATAAGAGAGAGGACAACAGACCATTCTCTAATGGGCTGGATACAGGATAAGAGAGAGGACAACAGACCATTCTCTAATGGGCTGGATACAGGATAAGAGAGAGTACAACAGACCATTCTCTAATGGGCTGGATACAGGATAAGAGAGAGGACAACAGACCATTCTCTAATGGGCTGGATACAGGATAAGAGAGAGGACAACAGACCATTCTCTAATGGACTGGATAGAGGATAAGAGAGAGGACAACAGACCATTCTCTAATGGGCTTTATACAGGATAAGAGAGAGGACAACAGACCATTCTCTAATGGGCTGGATACAGGATAAGAGAGAGGACAACAGACCATTCTCTAATGGGCTGGATACAGGACAAGAGAGAGGACAACAGACCATTCTCTAATGGGCTGGATACAGGATAAGAGAGAGGACAACAGACCATTCTCTAATGGGCTGGATACAGGATAAGAGAGAGGACAACAGACCATTCTCTAATGGGGTGGATACAGGATAAGAGAGAGTACAACAGACCATTCTCTAATGGGCTGGATACAGGATAAGAGAGAGGACAACAGACCATTCTCTAATGGGCTGGATACAGGATAAGAGAGAGGACAACAGACCATTCTCTAATGGACTGGATACAGGATAAGAGAGAGGACAACAGACCATTCTCTAATGGGCTTTATACAGGATAAGAGAGAGGACAACAGACCATTCTCTAATGGGCTGGATACAGGATAAGAGAGAGGACAACAGACCATTCTCTAATGGGCTGGATACAGGATAAGAGAGAGGACAACAGACCATTCTCTAATGGGCTGGATACAGGATAAGAGAGATGACAACAGACCATTCTCTAATGGACTGGATACAGGATAAGAGAGAGGACAACAGACCATTCTCTAATGGGCTTTATACAGGATAAGAGAGAGGACAACAGACCATTCTCTAATGGGCTGGATACAGGATAAGAGAGAGGACAACAGACCATTCTCTAATGGGCTGGATATAGGATAAGAGAGAGGACAACAGACCATTCTCTAATGGGCTGGATACAGGATAAGAGAGAGTACAACAGACCATTCTCGAATGGGCTGGATACAGGATAAGAGAGAGGACAACAGACCATTCTCTAATGGGCTGGATACAGGATAAGAGAGAGTACAACAGACCATTCTCTAATGGGCTGGATACAGGATAAGAGAGAGGACAACAGACCATTCTCTAATGGGCTGGATACAGGATAAGAGAGAGGACAACAGACCATTCTCTAATGGGCTGGATACAGGATATGGGAGAGGACAACAGACCATTCTCTAATGGGCTGGATACAGGATAAGAGAGAGGACAACAGACCATTCTCTAATGGGCTGGATACAGGATATGGGAGAGGACAACAGACCATTCTCTAATGGGCTGGATACAGGATAAGAGAGATGACAACAGACCATTCTCTAATGGGCTGGATATAGGATAAGAGAGAGGACAACAGACCATTCTCTAATGGGCTGGATACAGGATAAGAGAGATGACAACAGACCATTCTCTAATGGGCTGGATACAGGATATGGGAGAGGACAACAGACCATTCTCTAATGGACTGGATACAGGATAAGAGAGAGGACAACAGACCATTCTCTAATGGACTGGATACAGGATAAGAGAGATGACAACAGACCATTCTCTAATGGGCTGGATACAGGATAAGAGAGAGGACAACAGACCATTCTCTAATGGGCTGGATACAGGATAAGAGAGATGACAACAGACCATTCTCTAATGGGCTGGATACAGGATATGGGAGAGGACAACAGACCATTCTCTAATGGACTGGATACAGGATAAGAGAGAGGACAACAGACCATTCTCTAATGGACTGGATACAGGATAAGAGAGATGACAACAGACCATTCTCTAATGGGCTGGATACAGGATATGGGAGAGGACAACAGACCATTCTCTAATGGACTGGATACAGGATAAGAGAGAGGACAACAGACCATTCAATTTCTACCAGATCTGACTTGTTTGTATACAAAATCAACTGGTGACCAGTCCTCGGACCAAACCAAAAGTAGTAAAACTAATATATTGAACCAGCCAACCTCTAGGAAGGGGTCACGTCTATTTGTGATGACCTGCAGGGTAGGCTTGTTACCATAGAGACAAGACAGCATTCCTGAGAAGACGATTGCATACAGTACCATCAGAGTTCACTCTGAAGAACTACAAGTAAACACAGAGATCACCCATCCATATAGATGACATCAAAGTAATCCTCAGAGAACAAGTTTCAGATAGATACCAGACATGGCAGCAATAGTGTTATTCTAACACACATTTCTGTAGTCAATTCTCTGGTTACTGTTGGAGGGAGAGAGCGATACATTTAGACCCCTCAGAGGGGGGTAGTGAGTACTGGCCCTTAAATCAATGTCCTTTGTGTCTTCCTTGTGTTCTTGGGCTGTTTGCCATGTAGCCCCAGGTGACAGAGAGCACAAAGAGTTGAATCTAGTTCGGACCTAAAAATGTGATTCCTGATACTGTAAATATGGAATGTCCTATTTGTGTGATTGGTCTATTTCGTTACCATGACTGTTCATAGGAATGTTTCTAGTGAACACTGCATGCTGTTTGTTGACTCATGATAAGTAACTCATAGACTCATCTTTCGACCATGCATGTGCATTCATTTGAAATATGATACAACTGTCTGTATGTCATGCTTTTTACGGGATGAGGGATGTGTTTAACTCAAGCTCTTGCTCAAGTGGGTGTGGTTGAGGTCAAGTAGCCTGCATGCTTCTGTTAGTGTGGTGTCTATATTACACACATCAGCCTCGTGTTAAGGGTAAGATCAGGACACGCTTTCACTTCTGCTGGGAGGACAAAGAAGCGCTGGAGCCTTGATCATCAGGATAGTAATCAATCCAATTTTGTCCCGAGCCTTTTGTGACCTTGGCCTACTCTGAACGCTGCCCTCTGCTGTCTGTTAAGGGTCTGTGCGGGTTAAGCTGTGGCCACAGCAGCTCACAGGTAGGCTAAGCCTCTGTGTCAGATTTAATGTTGAATAACGTGGTGTGTAAGAATCAATAGCTGCCAACATCCTCATATCCTTTCATACAATTACAGTCTTTAGGCTACCAGCCTGTCCTGCATTAGCCTGGAGCACACACACCAAGGAATGAGGGTTCCTCGGGAGAGGGGATGGTTCTATGTGGAACCATACAGACCCAAAGAACCCTTTGAGCCCTTCAATGGATCTTTGCAGTTCAAAAAAGTGTTCTTTCCTCTTTTAGTGATAATGTAGGGGCAGCGGCTCATTAGAATATTATGGGGTGTGGTTTGCGCACAGCTCATTTTGTGCAACTGTGAGTGAGCGTGTCATTCCAATAGATCTAATATGTTGTGTTATCCCATTACATGTTAAATATGACTATGGACAGTGACGGTGTCTTGTGAAAGACTCATTGAGCGTCAGATGAGAACTATTGTCTGAATCAGTGGTCCTCGTTTCTCCCCAGGGGCCCCAAGTTGTTCCATAGCTAGAACAACTGATTCAATTTGTCAATTAACACAATAATAAAACCTATGGAATTTTAAACAATATACTATTGCTAACCAGGAGAAGTAAGCCTGTCTCATTCTTCAAAAGGTTCTTTGTAGAATCTTTGAGATTGAGAATGGTTCTATACAGAACCTTTCTCCATTAAGGTTCTATAAAGAACCATTCAAAGGGTTTTAATGATAGTGGAACCCCTTTTGGAGCTATATAGAACCTGGTGTAATAGTTCTTTATAGAACCTTAGGAAAGGGCTCTTTTATAGCACCATAACGGTTCCATTTAGAACCATATGAGCATGGTTCTTTATAGAACCTTCCAAAAAGGGTTCAGTACAGCATCAAAAAGGGATCCGATATGGTCACAATCCAAAGAACCCTTAGTTGACACAAATTGAACCATTTGTTTTTAGTGTGTAGGAATTACTCCTGTCATGTTTGTCATGTTCAACAGATCTTTGATAGACTGGTCCGTCCAGTTTATACTGTGGCTTTACTCCATTTGTTCTACTGGGCCCCGGTGACTGTTTGCACAACAAATATCAGTCAGTCATTGGTCGTTAGCAGAGAGGCAGGCGGAAAGAGTGCCCAGCCGCTATATTACTCATAGCTACCCATAAACATTGTCCATAAAAGGTCCATAAACGTTGACTCTTTACTGGTTTTACTGTATTGGACTCTTCTCTGGCAGTAAACACTGTGTGAATATTCATCTAGCAACGCTCATCCAAATTGTTCAAAGGTTTTAAAAAGTATTCTAATAAATGCAGCAGTTGGATATTGGAGGAAGATACTCCAAACATTTTGAATTGTTGTAATGAGAGATTGTCTTAATTATAGCAGATAAAACATTTTACTGGCACAGAGTTCAGGGATTTTGGTGGGAATTCAGGTATTCAATTTATTGTCCAAGACACCTTTTTTGTTGTTGTTGATTTCACTCATATATAAATGTGCTTATTGTATCAGGTATTTAAAAATATACATTTTGTGTTAAAATATAGAACATGATATGTGCCTCATTTGCATAAACATGCCAACTGTATTTACATATATGAATAAAGTAACAGAAATGAGTGGAACAGGGCTGCAACCACTAAACACCTGCTCTGTCTACCCTACCTGTACTCACCTGCTCTGTCTACCCTACCTGTACTCACCTGCTCTGTCTACCCTACCTGCACTCACCTGCTCTGTCTACCCTACCTGTATTCACCTGCTCTGTCTAGACCTACCTGTACTCACCTGCTCTGTCTAGACCTACCTGTACTCACCTGCTCTGTCTAGACCTACCTGTACTCACCTGCTCTGTCTACCCTACCTGCACTCACCTGCTCCTTCTAGACCTACCTGCACTCACCTGCTCCTTCTAGACCTACCTGTACTCACCTGCTCTGTCTAGGCCTACCCGTACTCACCTGCTCTGTATAGACCTACCCGTACTCACCTGCTCTATCTAGACCTACCTGTACTCACCTGCTCTGTCTAGACCTACCTGTACTCACCTGCTCTGTCTAGACCTACCTGCACTCACCTGCTCTGTCTAGGCCTACCTGTACTCACCTGCTCTGTCTAGGCCTACCTGTACTCACCTGCTCTGTCTAGACCTACCTGTACTCACCTGCTCTGTCTAGACCTACCTGTACTCACCTGCTCTGTCTAGACCTACCTGTACTCACCTGCTCTGTCTAGACCTACCTGTACTCACCTGCTCTGTCTAGACCTACCTGTACTCACCTGCTCTGTCTAGACCTACCTGTACTCACCTGCTCTGTCTAGACCTACCTGTACTCACCTGCTCTGTCTAGACCTACCTGCACTCACTGCCCTGTCTAGACTGCCTCATTAATTAAAGTGTGTCAATAGCAGGATTCCCTTGGTTTAAAGATCAACATGCTTGGCTATTGATTAAACCAAGCTATACATACTTTACATTGTTTGCGAGAGCAGACATAATATCACTTTCTGAGTGTTCATTTTCGGAATCTAATTTTGTAAACATTTCAACTGTATTAAATGGTCATAACGTCAATTGGAAAAAAACGTCAGGCACAAGCAAGTATGAAAGAGTCGCAGGAGTCAAATGAAAGCAATCAATCCAGCGACCATTTAAGTGACAAATGGATTTTTCACCCCAAAACACAGGAAATAGATGGCTGAAAAAGACAGCTCCTCGGGTGGGCGGGGCATGGGTGTTGCTATATTAATCAGGTATTGATCTATTCCATCCTGTCCTTCCTACAGAACTCTGAGGAGGAGGAGGGAGTGTCGCGGGTACGAGTGACCAGCAGGAGGAACCCTCAGAAGGTGGAGCATGTGTTGGGGCTGGTGAGCCGCTACCACATCGAGACGCCTAAGGTCAGTCACCCAGGGTCACCCATGGGTCAAATGAACGCTCCATAACGTAAAGGAGCCCAATCAGAGTGTCTCTCTCACACTCCTGTTCCAGCTTGCTCAGTGAAGCGTCACATGGGTGCCCTTTCGTTATTTTTTTCATTAAGCTCAATGACCTTTTTGAACATTTTAATAATCAGAGACGGATGTCACAGCTCCTGCATCACACGGAATCACAGACAAATCCCAGAGACTCAAATCAGTGATATCAGTTGTCATGACCACAGCCTTTAGTACAATTCATCATATTGTTGATATGAGAATATTTTCAATTGTTGTAGATTTTGCTGGTGTGGGTTTCTGAAATTCCACCTCTATTTTTCAATTAGATATTTGTGGAGATGGAGGCTGTAAAATTGCTTAGTTTAGGTTCATTATGTCAAGTAAGGAAGTGGCAAGCATGTTGACAGCCGTTTCAACTTCTTATGTAAACACTGGGCAGATGATGGGGCCTGGTAGTTCATGGTATTTAGCTTCTTCTAATTTGGTAAACTGTCATACTTTCGAATATCTTTAAAAATATATATGTTTTGAGACAATATGTAAATTATGTAAATCATGAATGTATGATGAATCATCAAAGATCAAAAATATGTCTATACCACAGGAGGCTGGTGGCACCTTAATTGGGGAGGACAGGCTCGTTGTAATGACTGGAGCGGAATTAGTGGAATGGTATCAAATACATCAAACATGGTTCCCATGTGTTTGATGCCATTCCATTTACTCCGTTCCAGCCATTATTGTGAGCCTTCCTCCCCTCAGCAACCTCCACTGCTCTCTACTGTATGTTAGTGTAATCTGTAGCAGTTCACGTTACCTCAGAATGGAGGGGTGTGACTCACCTGCTGTCACACAGCCCCTGTGTCTGTCTGTCTGTCTGTCAGGGAGCGGGAGGGAGGCCTCCTGTCCATGTTCCCTAGTACAACAGTACAGTACCATGGAAGGCCTTGTTTTCACATGCCTTCCCAATCACAACACACCCAGCGGCACACGGCAGCATAATACCCACAGGCGCTGGCTTTTCAGCTGAGCCGAGAACTAGTGCATGGGGCGGGGGCATTAGGAGAGAGGTTCGGGGGGTAGAGGGTAGGGGGCTGCTGCCTGGGTTAAGGCACGGTGGTACAGGATCACTGAGCTCTATGGTAATGTAATATCAACATAAAAGCACAGTGACAGTACAGTTTGACTCAATGGTGCTCAGTGAATAGCTGGGCTGGATAATATGGAGCTGGGTGGGTAGTGCTGAGTTCCTCTCTCTCTCATGGAGGGAGCCGAGGAGGCGGCGGGGGAGGGATGAGTGAGCGAGGGAGAAATATAGGGAGAAAGAGAGCGTGGGGGAGGATGGAGAGAGTTAGGCGGCAGAGAAGCGAGGGCCGGTGCAGTGCAACGCGCAGTCAGAGCTGGAATAAACACCCAAAGCTCAGCCTTCATTGGGTTGCCATGGTAACCACATTCCTCCCCCTGCCTGCATCCCTACAGACAGTTCTGACTCTCTCTCTCTCTCGCTCTCTTTCTCTCCATTTTTCATTCCTTCTTTTGCATCTCTCTTTTATTCCCAGTCACATTTCCAGCCATACTATACACACACTCATCCGTACATCCTCAAATGATGCTGTATTTAGCATGGATCATGTGATTTAAATACATTGCTTCACTGCAGGAATTAAATGTGTAAATAAACCGGCGTGATTATGCAGTCTCATGCACACACTTGTCTTTATTCTCTCGCTATCTCTCTCTCCCGCTCTCTGTCTCTCTCTCTGTCCACCACTACACCTTACCTATCCAACACCCCTCCACCACTACACCTTACCTATCCAACACCCCCCCACCACTACACCTTATCTATCCATCACCCCTCCACCACTACACCTTACCTATCCAACACCCCTCCACCACTACACCTTATCTATCCAACACCCATCCACCACTATACCTTACCTATCCAACACCCCTCCACCACTACACCTTATCTATCCAACACCTCTCCACCACTACACCTTATCTATCCAACACCCCTCCACCACTACACCTTATCTATCCAACACCCCTCCACCACTACACCTTACCTATCCAACACCCCTCCACCACTACACCTTATCTATCCAACACCTCTCCACCACTACACCTTACCTATCCAACACCCCTCCACCACTACACCTTACCTATCCAACACCCCTCCACCACTACACCTTACCTATCCAACACCCCTCCACCACTACACCTTATCTATCCAACACCCATCCACCACTATACCTTACCTATCCAACACCCCTCCACCACTACACCTTATCTATCCAACACCCATCCACCACTATACCTTACCTATCCAACACCCCTCCACCACTACACCTTATCTATCCAACACCTCTCCACCACTACACCTTATCTATCCAACACCCCTCCACCACTACACCTTACCTATCCAACACCCCTCCACCACTACACCTTATCTATCCAACACCCCTCCACCACGACACCTTACCTATCCAACACCCCTCCACCACTACACCTTATCTATCCAACACCCCTCCACCACTACACCTTATCTATCCAACACCCCTCCACCACTACACCTTACCTATCCAACACCCCTCCACCACTACACCTTATCTATCCAACACCCATCCACCACTATACCTTACCTATCCAACACCCCTCCACCACTACACCTTATCTATCCAACACCCCTCCACCACTACACCTTATCTATCCAACACCCCTCCACCACTACACCTTACCTATCCAACACCCCTCCACCACTACACCTTATCTATCCAACACCCCTCCACCACTACACCTTATCTATCCAACACCCCTCCACCACTATACCTTACCTATCCAACACCCCCCCACCACTACACCTTATCTATCCAACACCCCTCCACCACTACACCTTACCTATCCAACACCCCTCCACCACGACACCTTACCTATCCAACACCCCTCCACCACTACACCTTACCTATCCAACACCCCTCCACCACTACACCTTATCTATCCAACACCCCTCCACCACTACACCTTATCTATCCAACACCCCTCCACCACGACACCTTATCTATCCAACACCCCTCCACCACGACACCTTACCTATCCAACACCCCTCTACCACTACACCTTACCTATCCAACACCCCTCCACCACTACACCTTATCTATCCAACACCCCTCCACCACTATACCTTATCTATCCAACACCCCTCCACCACTACACCTTATCTATCCAACACCCCTCCACCACTACACCTTATCTATCCAACACCCCTCCACCACTATACCTTACCTATCCAACACCCCCCCACCACTACACCTTATCTATCCAACACCCCTCCACCACTATACCTTACCTATCCAACACCCCCCCACCACTACACCTTATCTATCCAACACCCCTCCACCACTATACCTTACCTATCCAACACCCCCCCCACCACTACACCTTATCTATCCAACACCCCTCCACCACTATACCTTACCTATCCAACACCCCCCCACCACTACACCTTATCTATCCAACACCCCTCCACCACTACACCTTACCTATCCAACACCCCTCCACCACGACACCTTACCTATCCAACACCCCTCCACCACTACACCTTACCTATCCAACACCCCTCCACCACTACACCTTATCTATCCAGCACCCCTCCACCACTACACCTTATCTATCCAACACCCCTCCACCACGACACCTTATCTATCCAACACCCCTCCACCACGACACCTTACCTATCCAACACCCCTCCACCACTACACCTTACCTATCCAACACCCCTCCACCACTACACCTTATCTATCCAACACCCCTCCACCACTATACCTTATCTATCCAACACCCCTCCACCACTACACCTTATCTATCCAACACCCCTCCACCACTACACCTTATCTATCCAACACCCCTCCACCACTACATCTTATCTATCCAACACCACACCTTATATATCCAACACCCCTCCACCACTACACCTTATCTATCCAACACCCCTCCACCACTACACCTTACCTATCCAGCACCCGTCCACCACTATACCTTACCTATCCAACACCCCTCCACCACTACACCTTACCTATCCAGCACCCGTCCACCACTATACCTTACCTATCCAACACCCCTCCACCACTACACCTTACCTATCCAACACCACACCTTACCTATCCAACACCCCTCCACCACATCTATCCAACACCCCTACACCACTACACCTTACCTACACTATTCTCTTGACTCGCCCTTTTCCTTGTTTTCTTCCATCTCACCCTCGCTCTCTTGCTCTTATTCTTACCCTCTCTCTTTCTCTTATCCCCTCCCTTTCTCTTGCTCTCTCTCTCTATCATTATTCTATCAGTTGGATGTGCTGTGTTGGTGGAGCAGCTGTTCTCTGCCACTGGGGCCTATTAATAGGAGTCACAGCCGTGGAGCCTTTGTTTCCTGTCTCTGTGTTTCTGGTAGAGCAAACTGTAGGCTCCTTGGCAGGCTATATTCTGGTTCAGTGCAGAGTTTGTGTGTGTGTGTCATACAGGTGAGGTCATACAGGTCATACAGGTCATACAGGTGAGAGTTTTGACGATTGATAAGAGTATGTCTTATGTCAATTCCTCTGGATACATTCCTATTGACCATGTTGACAATATTTGCTGTATGGTTGTTCTTTTTCATGTTGCTGGGAAGATGTCTTGCTATATTCCTTTTCTTCTTCTGAGGAAACAGGTGGATAGTGTTCTGATGTAGAGATTCATCCTGAGAGAGACAGACCTGCTATGGCATATAGTCATTACTATATTAACAACATTATGTTTTATTTTTTATTTTTTAATCTTAACCTCTAGGCAAGTCAGTTAAGAACAAATTCTTATTTTCAATGACGGCCTAGGAACAGTGGGTTAACTGCCTGTTCAGAACGACAGATTTTTACCTTGTCAGCTCGGGGGTTTGAACTTGCAACCTTCCGGTTACTAGTCCAACCAGTAGGCTACCCTGCCGCCCCTTATCATAAACATCAACATTATCCAAACCACAAGCTTACAACTAGCACATTTTCATTTCACTGGTAGAATCAGGAAGTGCCCCTTTGTATTCGTCTGCTCATAGTGAACCACTAAGTCTGGCATTCATAGCGAATCCTGACACCACCCGCTAGTTAGAGGGGGCGTGTCCACAAACTTGAATAATGGCGTTGTTTACTTAGAACGACCAACACACAGTAATCTCAGAATTTCTCGAGGCAAAATATTTTTGAAAACGTTTTGTTTACACTAATGGTTGTCATCATGCCTGTGTGGTGTTCTGTGCTAATTACAAACAAGCGCGGAAATGACCATTCCAGAGATTCACACCCAATTAACCCAGATTCTGCCAGTTGCTTGCGTTGCGCCCATCACCAATGATGCAGTGACCAAAGATTATCAGAGGAATTTTCTGGCTGAAATTATGGGGAATCCATTTCGACGACAGCGGAGAAGTGATGCGATACCATCAATTTTTTTCGTTCACAACAAAACGAAAGATTCTCAATTAGAGTTAACCTAGCGTTAGCTAGCTTGCTAGCCTAGCTGGGTAAGTTAGCTAGCTAACGTTACAGTCCTGTATTGAACACTGAAAGCCATTAGCTAAATCATGGGGCTATCTTTTGGTATACACACTGTCAATCAATTTAACCTATGCCATGCCATGGTAGTCACTGTTAGACTGCTAGCTACCTTCAGCAGAGTAAACATGTTCTGTCCCTGGCTGATGTTAGCTAACGTGAACTAGCTAATGTTACCAAATACGAGTCTCAATTTGGAAGCTATCTATTCCACCCTTATCTATAAAACACAAGCTGACTGCTATTGACAAGAATGATGTGTCAAAGTCAATGGGCTGGGGAAGGTTTACAGACAGTACTTTGAGATGAGGAAGGGGTTTTTGGTTGTGCTTAGACAGTACATGCATTGTTGTGTATGAGAGGGATTGGGGTGTCATTTCTCCTCAATCTCCCATACACAACCATTCATACTGTGTAAGAGCTGTCTTCCTAAGACTTTTACACCTTCTTTAGCCCATTCACTTTGTTGACTGATCTTTCCTCTCAAAAACAGCTCCCAATGCCCCCCTCATTGTCCCTAAACAATACTCTATCCGGTCCCATTTGGTTGACACCTTTACCAACAAAGGCGTGTTGCCCTACGTCCATTCCGCAAAAAGTGTAAAATGCTAAGAACACAACCATGTCTTTCCAGGAGACATGCAGTACCAGCAAATATTCTGCAAGAGGACAAAACAGTTGGTGTTAAGAAGCCCTACAACACTTTCGTCAGAGTCTTATCCAGCTGGCCGTTCACTGCAGACCGGACAAGACCATCGCCATAACACCATTGCCAGTGTAACGAAGCCGGATAAAGTACTTATCCTGCGTTTACACAGGCATCCCAATTCTGATATTTTTTCACAAATTGGACCAAGTAGTGGAAAAAAGATCAGAATTGGGCTGACTGTGTAAACGCAGCCAGTGTGGCTCAACATAAGACAGTGTTTCCCAAACTCGGTCCTGGGGACCCCAAGGGGTGCACATTTTAGTTTTTGCCCTAGCACTACACAGCTGACTCAAATAATCAAAGCTTGATGATCAGCTGTGTAGTGCTATGGCAGAAAGCTAAACATGCACCCCTTGGGATCCCCAGGACCGAGTTTGGGAATTCCTGGCCTAAGACCATGTAGAACATGGGGTCTCCAACCCTGTTCCTGGAGAGCTATCCTCCTGTAGGTTTTTGCTCCAACCCCAGTTGTAACTAACCTGGCTCAGTTTATTATTAGAATTGGGTAGGTCCTACAGGACGGTATGTCTCCGGGAACAGGGTTGGAGAGCCCTGCTGTAGAACCACCATAAAATAAAGATGGATATTTTCTATGAATCTTCGGAATATGTCGGCCCTTATGGATTCATAGAAGATATTTATATAAGTTGTACATGGCTCTGTTGCATCAAACAGATGCTAGACATTCAGATTGACAAATAAACAAATGTTCTTTGGATATCTACAATACAGGAAGGAGTGTACACTATTTAATGCTACATCAAGAGAACTGGGTATTTCACAACAATGGTATATGGTAAAAGTAACATACACATTTTAAGTACAGTAGTACAGTTCAGTGTGTCCAAATGTATGTCAGGTGCAGAGACACAGAAGTGCAGAGAACTGTAGTTATAGATTCTTACACCAGATAATGTGATTCACCAAGACGTTTGCAGACATCTTGTCTATGCCAAGTCTTCTTTCATTGATCGAGACAGGTGTATGTCCACCCCAAAGTACCTCATATCATGATGACATAGACCTGGCTCGATCAATGTGTGAGAAGACTTGAAATGGACACGATGACGGCGCACGCACAGTGCATTCGGAAAGTATTCAGACCCGTTGACGTTTTACCATTTTGTTATGTTACAGCATAATTCTTAAATGGATTAAATCGTTTTTCCCCTCATCAATCTACACACAATACCTCATAATGCAAAGAAAAACAGTTGTTTTTTTTAATTGTTGCAAATGTTTAAATCCCCCTGAAATATCACATTTACATAAGTAAATTCAGACCCTTTACTCAATACTTTGTTGAAGTACCTTTGTCAGCTATTACAGCCTCAAGTCTTCTTGGGTATGACGCTACAAGTGTGGCACACCTGCATTTGGGGAGTTTCTCCCATTTTTCTCTGCAGATACTCTAAAGCTCTGTCAGGTTGGATGGGGAGCGTTGCTGCACAGCTATTTTCAGCTCTCTCCGGAGATGTTAGATTGGGTTCAAGTCCGGGCTCTGGCTGGGCCACTCAAGGACATTCAGAGACTTGTCTCGAAGCCACTCCTGCGTTGTCTTGGCTGTGTGCTTAGGGTCATTGTCCTGTTGGAAGGTGAACCTTCGCCCCAGTCTGAGGTCCTGAGCGCTCTGGAGCAGGTTTTCATCAAGGATCTCTCTGTACTTTGCTCCGTTAATCTCTGCCTCGAACCTGACTAGTCTCCCAGTCCCTGGAGCTGAAAAGCATCCCCACAGCATGATGCTGCCACCACCGTGCTTCACCATAGGGATGGTGGCAGGTTTCCTCCAGACGTGACTCTTGGCTTTCAGGCCAAAGATAATCTTGTTTCTCATAGTCTGTGAATCTTTAGGTACCTTTTGGCAAACTCCAAAGGGGCTGTCATGTCCCTTTACTGAGGAGTGGCTTCTGTCTGGCCACTCTACAATAAATGTCTGAATGGTCGAGTGCTACAGAGATGGTTGTCCCTCTGGAAGGTTCTCCCATCTCCACAGAGGAACTCTGACCAAGGCCCTTTTCCCCCGATTGCTCAGTTTGACCGTGCGCCCAGCTCTAGGAAGAGTCTTGGTGGTTCTAAACTTCTTCCATTTGAGAATGATGGAGGCCACTGTGTTCTTCGGGACCTTCAATGCTGCTAAAAACCTGTTTTTCGCTTTGTCATTATGGGGTATTGTGTGTAGGTTGATGAGGCGGGGGGGGGGGGGGGGTTATTTAATCCATTTTAGAATAAGGCTCTAACTGGAAAAGTCAAGGGGTATGAATACTTTCCGAATGCACTGTATTGCTGGACGACTTTATGGAGCAAAAAAAGTATTTTCATAACGGAGCATTTTCTGAATTCAAACTGACCCCCTGCAACTGGACATACATTTGATGAGACTCCTGTTTGCCCAAATCGAGGACGAAGACGGCATCGCTAATGTCATGGCGTGCCCTTGGGGGGGGGGGGGGGGGGGGGGGGGGGATCATAGCCCCCCCCCCCCCCCCCCCCTCTCTCTTCACAGTTTTATGACTTAACGACAGGTTGTGAATTCCTTGCAGAAACACTCTCTTCACTGCCATGGAGTATTGAGGGAGAGAACCTATGGAGAACAAAAGACACTGTTCCCACCAAGACTCCTACATCCCCAAATTGAAGAATGAAACAATATTCCTATTTTAGAGAAATTGGTAGGTGATCGGTGGGAAATCAAAGAACGACCATGTCAAATTTGTTTCATTTTGTGACTTCATGAAAGACAGTATAACCACATTACTGTATCTTTGTTTGTATACACTTCTCAATTATGGGATTTGCATCGGAATGTTGTATAGAATAAATTAATTAAGTATAAGAATACTTTTGGAAAGATAACAATGTGATTTTAGTCTTCTAAATAAGAATTATTTTTCATAGTAACTTATGATCAGTCAGTGACCCCGCCCCAAGTGAACACAGACGTTGGGTGGAAATTATGAAACGCTCCGTTTTCTACTCCAATATAAAAAAACGCGACAAATTGTACATTAGACCAGAGAGCATGGAGCTGTAGCGTCGTTGAAATGGTTGGCAATTTAAATACAGACCAGAGGACATAGGGACGCTGGTGTTACAAATGGTTAAGAAGAAAAGTTCTACAAAACTGAAGACTACGCATTCAGTCTGCAGCTGTTTGAGTACATTAGTCTGGTAAACGCGACCGATCGAACGACCAAATGGTACTCTGAAAGGTCCATTCTGGAGAACATTTCACTATCGAATGACAATTGGTATCCCTGACGTATCCATTATAACAAGCTACAACTACGAAAGACTTTGATCTCTAGTGGACAAACCAGAAACTTTCTGTCGACTGATTCTCCAGCAGAGGGACCGGTGATCACAGAGAGAGACAAAAAAGACCTACAGTTGTAAATATATAAAATGCCATTTATTTTTGAATGAGAGGCTGTTCATGTGCAAAGTGTTAGCATTTCCATGAGCCTAGTTATCAGATGTGTGTACGATAGTGGAGTCCTTTGTCTTTCCCACTCTATCTGTCCCCACCCCTTTCCATTGTCTACCAAGCCGTCATATCGGGCTTAGTCCACTAGGAACTTTTCATTTTATTATGTAGTAACCAATGTATAACCTATTCTGTGTGTGTGTTTATGCAATTCTGTGTGATTATTTAGTTAGTAAATAAATAATTAAGCCAATTCCAAGGGTTTGCGACCTTCAGAATATGACTGATGAGGCAATAATACATTAATAAGTGTACAGTAACTCTTTAAACAACATTTTCCCGTGGTGCCCTGACTTCCTAGTTACTTAATGTTTACGTGATTATTTAAATCAAGTAATAATAATTACACATAGAGAACTGATTTCATATAACAGTTGTTACATTAATGAATAGTCCACAGACATGACACTAAGGTTGGTCAAAACGTCTCTGTGCTACACCAAACAGTACCTGTCCTGTAACTCCCAGTAATAGATAGCAACAATGTTGGTTAAATATCATTATCTGGTGTAACAGTGTAGCTAAGAGAACTGGTGATCAGCAGATGATGGGAGAGGTGGTCATGATGGAATTGCTATTCCAAGGAGACATATGGTAAATTCAGGGAATACTTGTAAAGCTGTGAGAGGAGTGTTTTGATCAAACTGCCATTCAGATTCTCATGAGTCATGTGCTTGAAATCGAGCATAATGTCTAATCCCTCGAGAGGGATACAGTTCACAGGAAACAGTTATGCTACAATGGCACACGCAGGCAAAGGAATTCTGTTTCTGTATCAAAAATCCAGTTCAGGAAGAAGCCCAGGCACCACACGGTATTATGTGTAAGACAAAAAACAAACAAAATTATACTTTGAACAACAGTTGAACCATGCCAGCACAACATCAACATTAGGGTAGACTAGTTGAACATACAACAATATCAAGCCTAATAAAAAGAAATAGGGCATAATCTTCAACCTTTGCACAGTGACCAGACCGTACAAATGAGCCTAGGTACTGTAGGCAGGCAGACCGTATCTACCTACAACCATGTCTATCAGGCATGCTTAGGAAAATATATTTTAAGGTATAGCTTCAGTTTTAGAGATTTACAATAGTAAATTGTTGTATTATTGTTTCTCCTCACTGTTTGCTTGTAAACTTAGCTATCTATGGCTATACAATACTTGTTATTTACATCTGTTTGGAATCGTATCTTGCATTATACCTATAATTTTTGGACTGAAATGCATCCAAGGTCATAATCATAACCAATGTCAACCCTCGTCAATTTTGTTACATAGCCAACTAGTAAATTACTTACAGTTGCTGATGCGACACGTTTGCTAACAAGTTACAAATGCGAGGCAAGTGGCGCAGCGGTCTAAGGCACTGCATCTCAGTGCTAGAGGCATCACTACAGACACCCTGGTTCGAATCCAGGCTGTATCACAACTGGCCATGATTGGGAATCCCATAGAGCGGTGCACAATTGGCGTCGTCTGGGTTTGGCCGGTGTAGGCCGTCATTGTAAATAAGAATTTGTTCTTAACTGACTTGCCTAGTTAAATAAAGTTTAAATTAAAAAAAAATATATAAAAAATAACAAGTTAGCAGGCACCAGGCTAAATAGCTAGCCAACTCCAGTCATGTACAAATGTTTGCTGGTAAACCTAGCTTTAGGTGTCACGTTCGCCATATTGATGAGACCAAGGCGCAGCGTGATAAGCATACATTCTTCTTGTGCTGACAGGCAACTACACATAGACAATACAAAAACTAAACCAATCACCCATGTCACACCCTGACCTAACCAAAATAATAAAGAAAACAAAGATAACTAAGGTCAGGGCGTGACATTAGGTGGCTGGTTGTAAAGTTGTAGCTTGCTGTTTAGTAGCTAGTCATACCTATGACTGAAAAGCTAATAGGTTTATATATGGCTACTGGTAGTTGTTTAGCTAGCTAAATTAGCAAACAGAAAAATAATTTAATTTCACCCCACTGTAGTATGTTAGCCAGCAATACGCAATATAGGTTTCAGTGGATAAATCAAATCAAATCAAATGTATTTAAAAAGCCCTTCGTACATCAGCTGATATCTCAAAGTGCTGTACAGAAACGCAGCCAAAAACCCAAAACAGCAAGCAATGCAGGTGTTGAAGCACGTTGGCTAGGAAAAACTCCCTAGAAAGGCCAAAACCTAGGAAGAAACCTAGAGAGGAACCAGGCTATGAGGGGTAGCCAGTCATCTTCTGGCTGTGGAGATTATAACAGAACATGGCCAAGATGTTCAAATGTTCATAAATTACCAGCATGGTCAAATAATAGGTCTGGGACAGGTAGCACGTCCGGTGAACAGGTCAGGATTCCATAGCCGCAGGCAGAACAGTTGAAACTGGAGCAGCAGCACGGCCAGGTGGACTGGGGACAGCAAGGAGTCATCATGCCAGGTAGTCCTGAGGCATGGTCCTAGGGCTCAGGTCCTCCGAGAGAGAGAAAGAAAGAGAGAATTAGAGAGAGCATACTTAAATTCACACAGGACACCAGATAAGACAGGAGAAATGCTCCAGATATAACAAACTGACCCTAGCCCCTCGACACATAAACTACTGCAGCATAAATACTGGAGGCTAAGACAGGAGGGGTCAGGAGATACTGTGGCCCCATCCGATGATACCCCCGGACAGGGCCAAACAGGAAGGATATAACCCCACCCACTTTGCCAAAGCACAGCCCCCACACCACTAGAGGGATATCTTCAACCACCAACTTACCATCCTGAGACAAGGCCGAGTATAGCGCACAAAGATCTCCGCCACGGCACAACATAAGGGGGTGCGCCAACCGAGACAGGAAGATCACATCAGTGACTCAACCCACTCAAGTTAGCTCGGTGCTTTGCAGGAAACATAACTTACTTAGCTAGGCATCGTATTTGTTATCTGCCCTCTTGGTGCTGGCATCGGCTGTAGCTGAGCTTCTAAACCTTTTGTTTCGAATCCTATTTGCTATATTCCGGTTGAAACATGTATGGTTGAATATCACCAATTTCAGTTGTGCCCAAAGGATTGTTGTTAGTGTCTGCCTCCTTTTAAATAAAGCCTGGCTTGAGGGAGGGACGGGGGCCAGAGCAACACAAGTTGTAGTCTTTCAGCGACTGGAAAATGATGTCTGCTTGTATATTTAGCAATGAATCCGCCGATATCAACATCGCTGAAAGAAGTCCACTGGCTCAATCGAACAAGGACAACCATATCGACACCCACAAAAATGTTTAGTATGATCAGTAGAACATAGAGCCATCGCAAATGGGCTTTGGTGTGACTGCTCCTTTAAGACAACAGGAGAGGATCAGGATGGGTTATGGTGTGACTGCTCCTTTAAGTCAACAGGAGAGGATACGGATGGGTTTTGGTGTGACTGCTCCTTTAAGTCAACAGGAGAGGATCAGGATGGGTTTTGGTGTGACTGCTCCTTTAAGTCAACAGGAGAGGATCAGGATGGGTTTTGGTGTGACTGCTCCTTTAAGTCAACAGGAGAGGATCAGGATGGGTTATGGTGTGACTGCTCCTTTAAGTCAACAGGAGAGGACCAGGATGGGTTATGGTGTGACTGCTCCTTTAAGACTGCATCAACGTCCTCTCTCCTTACATGGGCATGCATCCTGTCAGGTGACCAGGGAGTAGTCACATTGCTTCTCGGAGAGTGCATAGAAATGACCAAAATGCTCTCTACACATTACACATGCTGTGTGTGCAGGGGGTGGGTGTGTTGCTATGGTGATAATGGGTGTGTGTGTGAGTGTGTGAGTGTGTTGGTTCTTCCAGGTGGGTTTATATAATGGGGGATGTGAGCGCTAGGTAACAGTACACTGACAGGCAGATGTGCTGTGAGGCTGTGAGGTGGGATATGCTGTAGCCATCCCATAAGCCGTGACACCGTAAATCACAGGTCTCCCCCTTTCATTTGTCAAGGGAGGGTCAAGGGTTGCCGATTTAATTTCAGAAGATAAATCACCATATATTGTTGATACAAATCTTCCCAGCAGTCCCCAAGCCTTTAATTGTACACAGTGTTTACCCAAACAAACACAAACATACGCACACACACACACACGTACATGTATGTGTGCACAAACATACACACACGCACATGTTGTTCAGTTGGTCAGGTGCGAGGTAAATTAGTATGTCTTCATTATTCGCTTCTAGACATTTCTATTACCTGATATTGACCCTGCTTTAAGGATAAAATAGAAATTCATTGTCATTTTGGATATTGGTTATTTCTATAACCAGGTTTCCATCCAGGATTTTTATGCGGGTAAAGTACATATCGGATAAATAATGTCATAACAGACCTGATGGAAACAGGTCAACTTTCCAAATCTTTTTGTGTCAGTAAAAATAATTATGCAAAAATGTCGATGGAAATGCTATTATACGCAAATCTCGGGATATGTTGTCGGAATTGGTTCAGCCACCGGGCTTCTCCATGCATCGCCCCGACAGAGATAAACACCTCTCTGGGAAGAGGAAGGGCGTGGGTGTGTGCTTCATGATGAACAACTTATGGTGTAATCATAACAACATACAGGAACTCAAGTCCTTCTGCTCACCTGACCTAGAATTCCTTACAATCAAATGCTGCCCATTTTACCTACCAAGATAAGATAATTCTCGTCAGTTATAGTCACAGCTGTGTACATTCCCCCTCAAGCAGACACCAAGACGGCCATCAAGGAACTTCACTGGACTCTATGCAAACTGGAAACCATATATCCTGAGGCTGCATTTATTGTGGCTGGGGATTTTAACGGAGCAAATTTGCGAACAAGGCTACCCAAATTCTACCAGCATATTGATTGCGTTACGTGCATGGGCAATACCCTCGACCACTGCTACTCTATCTTCCGCGATGCATACAAAGCCATCCCCCTGTTACGGTGCGTGAATGAGGACCCAAAAGCGACTTAACGTAAACAGAGCTTCTTTAATAACAAAACAAACGTAGGCTCAGATGGACCGGCAGATTCCGACAGGACAGGACAAGGTTGCAGCAAACATGACGATAGTCTGGTTCAGGCATGAACAACACAAACAAGAATCCGACAAAGACAGAAACAAAAACAGAGAGAGATATAGAGGACTAATCAGAGGGAAAAAGGGAACAGGTGGGAAAAGGGGTGACGAGGTAGTTAGGAGGAGACAAGGAACAGCTGGGGGAAAGAGGGGGAGAAAAGGTAACCTAATAACGACCAGCAGAGGGAGACAGGGTGAAGGGAAAGGACAGAAACAAGACACAACATGACAGTACCCCCCCACTCACCGAGCGCCTCCTGGCGCACTCGAGGAGGAAACCTGGCGGCAACGGAGGAAATCCTCGATCAGCGCACGGTCCAGCACGTCCCGAGAGGGAACCCAACTCCTCTCCTCAGGACCGTACCCCTCCCAATCTACTAGGTACTGATGACCACGGCCCCGAGGACGCATGTCCAAAATCCTACGGACCCTGTAGATGGGTGCGCCCTCGACAAGGATGGGGGGGGGGGGGGGAAGACGAGCGGGGGCGCGAAGAACGGGCTTGATACAGGAGACATGGAAGACCGGGTGGACGCGACGAAGATATCGCGGAAGAAGAAGTCGAACTGCGACAGGATTAATGATCTGAGAAATACGGAACGGACCAATGAACCGCGGGGTCAACTTGCGAGAAGCGGTCTTAAGGGGAAGGTTCTGAGTGGAGAGCCAAACTCTCTGACCGCGACAATATCTAGGACTCTTAGTTCTACGCTTATTAGCAGCCCTCACAGTCTGCGCCCTATAACGGCAAAGTGCAGACCTGACCCTCTTCCAGGTGCGCTCGCAACGTTGGACAAAAGCCTGAGCGGAGGGAACGCTGGACTCGGCGAACTGAGATGAGAACAGCGGAGGCTGGTACCCGAGGCTACTCTGAAAAGGAGATAGCCCGGTCGCAGACGAAGGAAGCGAGTTGTGGGCGTATTCTGCCCAGGGGAGCTGTTCTGACCAAGACGCAGGGTTGCGAAAAGAAAGACTGCGTAAGATGCGACCAATAGTCTGATTGGCCCGTTCTGCTTGACCGTTAGACTGGGGGTGAAAGCCGGAAGAGAGACTGACGGAAGCCCCAATCAAACGGCAAAACTCCCTCCAAAATTGAGACGTGAATTGCGGACCTCTGTCCGAAACGACGTCTGACGGAAGGCCATGAATTCTGAAAACATTCTCGATGATGATTTGTGCCGTCTCTTTAGCAGAAGGAAGCTTAGCAAGGGGAATAAAATGAGCCGCCTTAGAGAACCTGTCGACAACCGTAAGAATAACAGTCTTCCCCGCTGACGAAGGCAGTCCGGTGACAAAATCGATGTGAGACCACGGTCGAGAGGGAATGGGAAGCGGCCTGAGACGGCCGGCAGGAGGGGAGTTACCGGACTTAGTCTGCGCGCAGACCGAACAAGCAGCCACGAAGCGACGCGTGTCATGCTCCCGGGTGGGCCACCAAAAACGCTGGCGAATGGAAGCAAGCGTACCCCGAACGCCAGGGTGGCCGGCTAACTTGGCAGAGTGAGCCCACTGAAGAACGGCCAGACGAGTAGGAACGGGAACGAAAAGAAGGTTCCTAGGACAAGCGCGCGTCGACGGAGTTTGAGTGAGTGCTTGCTTTACCTGCCTCTCAATTCCCCAGACAGTCAACCCGACAACACGCCCCTCAGGGAGAATCCCCTCGGGGTCAGTGGAGGCTACTGAAGAACTGAAGAGACGAGATAAAGCATCAGGCTTGGTGTTCTTAGAGCCCGGACGATAAGAAATCACAAACTCGAAACGAGCGAAAAACAGCGCCCAGCGCGCCTGACGCGCATTAAGTCGTTTGGCAGAACGGATGTACTCAAGGTTCCTATGGTCAGTCCAAACGACAAAAGGAACGGTCGCCCCCTCCAACCACTGTCGCCATTCGCCTAGGGCTAAGCGGATGGCGAGCAGTTCGCGGTTTCCCACATCATAGTTACGTTCCGACTGCGACAGGCGATGAGAAAAATACGCGCAAGGGTGGACCTTGTCGTCAGAGAGGGAGCGCTGAGAAAGAATGGCTCCCACGCCCACCTCTGACGCGTCAACCTCGACAACGAACTGTCTAGTGACGTCAGGTGTAACAAGGATAGGTGCGGATGTAAAACGATTCTTGAGGAGATCAAAAGCTCCCTGGGCGGAAACGGACCACTTAAAGCACGTCTTGACAGAAGTAAGGGCTTTGAGAGGGGCTGCCACCTGACCGAAATTACGGATGAAACGACGATAGAAGTTCGCGAAGCCGAGAAAGCGCTGCAGCTCGACGCGTGACCTAGGGACGGGCCAATCAATGACAGCTTGGACCTTAGCGGGATCCATCTTAATGCCTTCAGCGGAAATAACAGAACCGAGAAATGTGACGGAGGAGGCATGAAAAGAGCACTTCTCAGCCTTCACAAAAAGACAATTCTCTAAAAGGCGCTGGAGGACACGTCGAACGTGCTGAACATGAATCTGGAGTGACGGTGAAAAAATCAGGATATCGTCAAGGTAAACGAAAACAAAGATGTTCAGCATGTCTCTCAGGACATCATTGACTAATGCCTGAAAGACAGCTGGAGCGTTAGCGAGGCCGAAAGGAAGAACCCGGTATTCAAAGTGCCCTAACGGAGTGTTAAACGCCGTCTTCCACTCGTCCCCCTCCCTGATGCGCACGAGATGGTAAGCGTTACGAAGGTCCAACTTAGTGAAAAACCTGGCTCCCTGCAGGATCTCGAAGGCTGAAGACATAAGAGGAAGCGGATAACGATTCTTCACTGTTATGTCATTCAGCCCTCGATAATCTATGCAGGGGCGCAGGGACCCGTCCTTCTTCTTAACAAAAAAAAACCCCGCTCCGGCGGGAGAGGAGGAGGGGACTATGGTACCGGCGGCAAGAGCTACAGACAAATAATCTTCGAGAGCCTTACGTTCGGGAGCCGACAGAGAGTATAGTCTACCCCGGGGGGGAGTGGTTCCCGGAAGGAGATCAATACTACAATCATACGACCGGTGTGGAGGAAGAGAGGTGGCCCTGGACCGACTGAACACCGTGCGCAGATCGTGATATTCCTCCGGCACCCCTGTCAAATCACCAGGCTCCTCCTGTGAAGAAGAGACAGAGGAAACAGGAGGGATAGCAGACATTAAACATTTCACATGACAAGAGACGTTCCAGGAGAGGATAGAATTGCTAGACCAATTAATGGAAGGATTATGACAAACTAGCCAGGGATGGCCCAAAACAACAGGTGTAAAAGGTGAACGAAAAATTAAAAAAGAAATGGTTTCGCTATGATTACCAGAAACAGTGAGGGTTAAAGGTAGCGTCTCACGCTGAATCCTGGGGAGAGGACTACCATCCAGGGCGAACAAGGCCGTGGACTCCCTTAACTGTCTGAGAGGAATGTCATGTTCCCGAGCCCAGGTCTCGTCCATAAAACAGCCCTCCGCCCCAGAGTCTATTAAGGCACTGCAGGAAGCTGACGAACCGGTCCAGCGTAGATGGACCGACAAGGTAGTGCAGGATCTTGAAGGAGAGACAGGAGTAGTAGCGCTCACCAGTAGCCCTCCGCTTACTGATGAGCTCTGGCTTTTACTGGACATGAAGTGACAAAATGACCAGCAGAACCGCAATAGAGACAGAGGCGGTTGGTGATTCTCCGTTCCCTCTCCTTAGTCGAGATGCGGATACCTCCCAGCTGCATAGGCTCAGCACCCGAGCCGGCAGAGGAAGATGGTAGTGATGCGGAGAGGGGGGCAACGGAGAACGCGAGCTCCTTTCCACGAGCTCGGTGACGAAGATCAACCCGTCGCTCAATGCGAATAGCGAGTTCAATCAAGGAATCCACGCTGGAAGGAACCTCCCGGGAGAGAATCTCATCCTTTACCTCTGCGCGGAGACCCTCCAGAAAACGAGCGAGCAAAGCCGGCTCGTTCCAGCCACTGGAGGCAGCAAGAGTGCGAAACTCAATAGAGTAGTCTGTTATGGATCGATTACCTTGACATAGGGAGGACAGGACACTGGAAGCCTCCTCCCCAAAAACAGATCGATCAAAAACCCGTATCATCTCCTCCTTAAAGTCCTGATACTGGTTAGTACACTCAGCCCTTGCCTCCCAGATTGCCGTGCCCCACTCACGAGCCCGTCCAATAAGGAGAGATATGACGTAGGCGACACGAGCAGTGCTCCTGGAGTAAGTGTTGGGCTGGAGAGAAAACACAATATCACACTGGGTGAGGAACGAGCGGCATTCAGTGGGCTCCCCAGAGTAACACGGCGGGTTATTGATTCTGGGCTCCGGAGATTCGAAAGCCCTGGAAGTGGCCGGTGGATCGAGGCGGAGATGGTGAACCTGTTCTGTGAGGTTGGAGACTTGGGTGGCCAGGGTCTCAACGGCATGTCGAGCAGCAGACAATTCCTGCTCGTGTCTGCCTAGCATCGCTCCCTGGATCTCGACGGCTGAGTGGAGAGGATCCGAAGTCGCTGGGTCCATTCTTGGTCGGATTCTTCTGTTACGGTGCGTGAATGAGGACCCAAAAGCGACTTAACGTAAACAGAGCTTCTTTAATAACAAAACAAACGTAGGCTCAGATGGACCGGCAGATTCCGACAGGACAGGACAAGGTTGCAGCAAACATGACGATAGTCTGGTTCAGGCATGAACAACACAAACAAGAATCCGACAAAGACAGAAACAAAAACAGAGAGAGATATAGAGGACTAATCAGAGGGAAAAAGGGAACAGGTGGGAAAAGGGGTGACGAGGTAGTTAGGAGGAGACAAGGAACAGCTGGGGGAAAGAGGGGGAGAAAAGGTAACCTAATAACGACCAGCAGAGGGAGACAGGGTGAAGGGAAAGGACAGAAACAAGACACAACATGACACCCCCGCCTACCCTTCGGCAAATCCGACCACAACGCCATCTTGCTCCTACCGTCTTATAGACAGGAACTCAAACAGGATGTACCAGTGACGAGAACCATTCAAAGCTGGTCCGACCAATCGGAAGCTACGCTTCAAGGTTGTTTTGATCAATCACGCAGACTGGAATATGTTCCTGTCAGCCTCAGAGAACAACATTGACCTATACGCTGACTCGGTGAGTGAGTTTAAAAAGAAGTGGATTGGAGATGTTGTACCCACTGTGACTAATTAAACCTACCCTAGCCAGAAACCGTTGATGGATGGCGGCATTCACGAAAAACTGAAAGCGTGATCCACCACATTTAACCATGGAAAGAGGTCTGGGAAATGACTGAATATAAACCGTGTAGTTATTCCCTCTGCAATGCAATCAAACAAGCGAAACGCCAGTACAGGGACAAGGTGGAGTCGCAATACAACAGCTCAGACACGAGACGTATGTGGCAGGGTCTACAGGAAATCACGGCCTACAAAAAGAAAACCAGCCTCGTCACGGACACCGACGTCACGCTTCCAGACAAACTAAACACCTTCTTTGCCCGCTTTGAGGATAATACAGTACCACTGTCGTGGCCCGCTAACAAGGACTGCCCCCCCCCCTCCTCTCCTTCTCCGTGGCTGAAGTGAGTAAAACATTTAAACGTGTTAACCATCGCAAGGCTGCTGGCCCAGACGGCATCCCTAGCCATGTCCTCAGAGCATGCACAGACCAGCTGGCTAGTGTGTTTATGGACATATTCAATCGCTCCATATCCCAGTCTGTTGTCCCCACATGCTTCAAGATAGCTACCATTGTTCCTTTACCCAAGAAGGCAAAGATAACTGAACTAAATGACTACTGCCCCGTAGCACTCACTTCTGTCATCATGAAGTGCTTTGAGAGACTAGTCAAGGATCATATCACCTCCACCTTACCGGCCACCCTAGACCCACTTCAGTTTGCATACCGCCCCAACAGGTCCACAGACGACGCAATTGCCATCACACTGCACACTGCCATATCCCATCTGGACAAAAGCAATACCAATGTAAGAATGCTGTTCATTGACTACAGCTCAGCATTCAACGCCATAGTACCCTCCAAGCTCATCATCAAGCTGGAGGCCCTGGGTCTCAACCCCGCCCTGTGCAATTGGGTCCTGGACTTTCTGACGGGCTGCCCCAGGTTGGTGAAGGTAGGAAACAGGAAACAACATCTCCACATCGCTGACTCTCAACACTGGGGACCCACAAGGGTGTGTGCTCAACCCTCTCCTGTACTACGTGCCATGCACGCCTCCAACTCAATCATCAAGTTTGCAGACAACACAACATTAGTGGGCTTGATTACCAACAACGACAAGACAGCCTACAGGGAGGAAGTGAAGACACTCGGAGTGCGGTGTCAGGAAAACAACCTCTTACTCAACGTCAATAAAACAAAGGAGATGATCGTGGACTTCAGGAAACAGCAGAGGGAGCACCCCCCTATCCACATCGAAGGGACAGTAGTGGAGAAGGTGGAAAGTTTTAAAGTCCTCGGTGTACACATCACAGACAAACTGAAATGGTCCACCAACACAGACAGTGTGGTGTAAAAGGGGCAACAGCGCCTCTTCAAACCTCAAAAGACTGAAGAAATTTGGCTTGTCACCCAAACCCTGACAAACTTTTACAGATGGACAATCGAGAGCATCCTGTCGGGCTGTATCACAGCCTGGTACAGCAACTGCACCAGCCTCAACCCCAAGGCTCTCCAGAGGGTGGTGCAATCTGCACAATGCATCACCGGGGGCAAACTATCTGCTCTCCATGACACCTACAGCACCCGATGTCACAGGAAGGCCCAAAAGATCATCAAGGACAACAACCACCCGAACCACTGCCTGTTCTCACCGCTACCATCCAGAAGGTGAGGTCAGTAAAGGTGCATCAAAGCTGGGACCGAGAGACTGAAAAACAGCTTCTATCTCAAGGTCAGCAGACTGCTAAACTGCAATCACTAAGTGCTGCCTACATTGAGACCCAATCACTGGCCACTATAATAAATGGATCACTAGTTACTTTATACAATGCCACTCTAAATAATGCCACTTTAATAGTATTGACATATCTTACATTACTCATATCACATGTATATACTGTATTTTATTTGTTTACATATCTTACATTACTCATATCACAAGCATATACTGTATTTTATATCATCTATTGCACCTTGCCTATGCCGCTCCGCCATCGCTCATTCATATACTTACATTTAGATATTCTCATTCACCCCTTTAGATTTGTGTGTATTAGGTAGTTGTTGGGGATCGGTGGATTACTTGTTAGATATTACTGCATTGTCGGAACTAGAAGCACAAGCTTTTCTCTACACTCGCATTAACATCTGCTAACCATGTGTATGTGACAAATACATTTGGATTTGATTTGATATCGATATCGATATAATGAACATCTAATCAAAGTAAACCTGGAGTCACGTGATGACGTTTTGTGGTCCTCCTACTACGACTCGTCAGGAAAGCAAGTGGTTTATTAGACTACAGATGAAATAGGTTATGATGAACTTTACAGGGTGGTGAAAGAGCACGGTGATGAGCTTGATGCTCCTTTCCAATAAATATCGAGGGTCTTATTCTGGTGAAATGATAATCGATGCTTGGCTTCCGTTTGACAAGTAAAAATAATCTCTCTCTTTAGTCCATAATAATCTGATCGCGTAGACTATACGTACGCTGTGGCCAACAGCACGCTGTTGCTAGAGTGCACGTGCCCATACCAGAGTGGGCACACTCACTATATAACGCAACATTTGTTTGTGAGAAAAGCATCAGTAGAGTTTAAAATGCGATGGAAACCTGTTTATCTTTTTTCACCGCAAAATGTATTTTTATGTGCCCTACGTCATCACGCACGGCCTCAAGTCAATTTGATGGAAACACATCTCTGGTGGGAAAATGTGCATGTTGTTTTTATGCCGATTTTTAGGATATTCACATTAAAATCTGTTGCCAATTGGACGGAAATCTAGTTTATGATATCCCTCTCAGCATGAAACATGACATACTGTAAACAATCTTTATAGATGTGTTCCATCTCAGTAGAAACGCTCCTCTGTGTAAGTGGTTTGTAGACATCCTACTTGACTCTTGTAAACTAAGGAGAATCCTGACCACTGGTTTGACAGTGCAGCTGTGGTAACAACACAGTGAACACATTTAGCTTTGAGAAATTACCCTCTGAGCAGAGGCATCTGTTCCTCAGCGTGTGAGTGGGACTGCACTGGGATATGGACCCACTCTTAGGATAGTATACTGCTATACACACTATTCCCAAGCTTCAAGGGCCAAGCATTCCCAAGCATTTGATCAGAATGACTGTATATAAAATGCATCCATGTCAGTCAGTAATAATAATCTTAAAGGCACATCCTTGCTACCGTATAAGCTGATATAATGCACACTATGCCGTGTTGGAGACCATTTCATAGAACCACTGGTCTGATTTGCCATTGGTAACCTCCTGTATCCCTGTTCCCCTCTTCCTTCCTCTATCTCTCTCTCTCTCTCTCTCTCTTGCTCTCTCTCTCTCTCTCTCTCTCTCTCTCATTCCATCTCCCTGTCCTGCTTACACAGAGAGTACCGGTCATTGATTGGTTCTAAGGAGAACTAGCAAAATGTTTTATATTTCATATTATATAATCTTTAAAGGAATAGGATTCTTTTCCCCAGAGGTACTACAAACGCCCACATGCACACGCACACACACACACACACACACACACACACACACACACACACACACACACACACACACACACACACACACACACACACACACACACACACACACACACACACACACATATACACACACACACACACCATATCTGTGTTCATACAGTGCAGGCATCTCTGTTTCTTTGCTGCTCTCCTCCATCTCTCCTGCCTGTACTGTATCCATCTATTTTCATTCCCTCTGTCATATTGTGCCTTTTATACTGCAAACGCCCTCACTGCATACCGCTGGACCGTAAATATGATGCAGGCGATGGGTAAGAGAGACATAGAGACAAGAGAGGCAGAGGGAGGATGGTTCCAACATGTGCTCGGTCATGTGTGCCGTGAAGGATATGCTTGCACCTCCTTCAAGCAGCGCCTTCAAGCAGCGCCTTCAAGCACCTTCAAGCAGCACCTTCAAGCACCTCCTTCAAGCACCTCCTTCAAGCAGCGCCTTCAAGCAGCGCCTTCAAGCAGCGCCTTCAAACACGTCCTTCAAGCAGTGCCTTCAAGCACCTCCTTCAAGCAGCGCCTTCAAGCACCTCCTTCAAGCAGCGCCTTCAAGCACCTCCTTCAAGCAGCGCCTTCAAGCAGCGCCTTCAAGCACCTCCTTCAAGCAGCGCCTTCAAGCACCTCCTTCAAGCAGCGCCTTCAAGCAGCGCCTTCAAACATGTCCTTCAAGCACCTCCTTCAAGCAGCGCCTTCAAGCAGCGCCTTCAAACATGTCCTTCAAGCAGCGCCTTCAAACATGTCCTTCAAGCACCTCCTTCAAGCACCTCCTTCAAGCAGCGCCTTCAAACACATCCTTCAAGCAGCGCCTTCAAGCAGCGCCTTCAAGCACCTCCTTCAAGCAGCGCCTTCAAGCACCTCCTTCAAGCAGCGCCTTCAAGCAGCGCCTTCAAACATGTCCTTCAAGCACCTCCTTCAAGCACCGCCTTCAAGCAGCGCCTTCAAACACATCCTTCAAGCAGCGCCTTCAAGCAGTGATTGGCTCTGACAAAAGTTGTGACTACGTCTTCGTAACCGAGATGGGCGTTCTCAGTGGCACCTCTCACTCCGTTAAAAATGTAAACGTTCCCCCTTCTTTCTGCTCCTCTTGCAGAATCTCCAGAAGTTATAGGAATAGAATATCATGATAATGAAGTGAGTTACTGTTGCATGTAATTAAGTGTGGCTGAGCCTGCTGTTTGTGCCTCCGGGCAGGGCTGCAGTAGCTGTGTACTGGCTGTAAGCACTCACTTAGACACACACACACGCATGCACACACACGCATACACTCGTCTACTCTTAAGATATGTTCCCAGACACACACCAAGGTGCATATACACATACATATATCCTTCATGTACACACTAAGACAGTGATATCCAACCTTTTTTGGTTATTGTACCCCAAATCACATTTTGCTCTATCCGTAAGTACCCCCTCCAAAGTACCCCATCCAAAGTACCCCCTTACCAGTAGGCTTATGCCTCATGAGTCTTCTCAAGTACCACCTGTGGATAGGCCAAGTACCTCCAGGGTACCCCCAGTACCCCCTGTGGATAGGCCAAGTACCTCCAGTACCCCCTGTGGATAGGCCAAGTACCCCCAGTACCCCCTGTAGATAGGCCAAATACCTCCAGTACCCCCTGTGGATAGGCCAAGTACCTCCAGGGTACCCCCAGTACCCCCTGTGGATAGGTCAAGTACCTCCAGTACCCCCTGTGGATAGGCCAAGTACCTCCAGGATACCCCCAGTACCCCCTGTGGATAGGCCAAGTACCTCCAGTACCCCCTGTGGATAGGCCAAGTGCCTCCAGGGGTCCTAGTAGCACAGTTTGGGAACCAGTGCTCTAAGGTACTCTCTTCATAGATAGTTTCTCTCTTTCTCACAACTCAGACACTGTAAATATACTCTCTTCCCCCACACACCCAGGTCTATCTCACCACCACATTGAATGAATAATGTACATATACAGGTCTTTAATGCAGATACTGTAACACACACACACACACGCGCACACACACACACACACACACACACACACACACACACACACACACACACACACACACACACACACACACACACACACACACACACACACACACGCAGATGGATGGAGCTCTTATAAACACTTACACTTATAAGCTTGCATAAGTAGTACACTCTCAGTCATCACTGACTAAAAAACGTAACCACACACATAAATACATGTCCATCCATACTCTCTCTTCCTCGCCGTCTCTCTTCCACATTCTCAGTCCCTCTCTCCCTCTCTCTCTCTTCCTCCACCCACTCGAAAGCCCAAGCGTGTAATCTTGTTGGTTGCGTACACATGTGTTGATGTCATCATTGTGAACATGTGAGATATTTCCCCCATGGTTCTTTAGTGTACCATGGAGTCTTAGATGTACGCAACAGCATTGTTTTCTAATAGATATAGTAGTCTCTCCCTGTCAGTACAGGGCTCTGGTCATCATACTATGTTTGATCTCGGGGTGTTTAGTAATACGTGATTCAATATTGTTCCAGGCTTGCTGAAAATGGAATACATTGGTATAGGTAGAAGAGGGAGGGATCTATAATAGGGATTCAGAGGCACCCTTTATTACAAGGCAAAGCCCTATAATGGTAATAGATTTTTTGTATCATAACCCCTAGTATTTTTTTGATGATATACCATTTGTAACAGGATTGTCATGTGAATGACAGCACAACAACATCTGTGAGGCACAACAACACCTGTTTCATTGTTACATCGCGTCTAGATGTTCAGCGCCACAGCATGACATTAGCCCTGAGGGTGTCAATCAATGGCCCAAGACAACAAAGCTCCTATCATTGAACCAGAGATGACCGTAGAGGCCCAGGCACCGGTCCCAGGAACAGGGCTGTAAATTGGAGGCTGTCTGTTGAATTTTGGCTGCATTGGAACCAGGGAATACATGGATTTCGAATAGCAGAGGTTATGATCTGGCCTATCTTTTACCCCCAAAACACAGTTCACACATATGAAGGAGACACATGTGACTAGGTAATAGCCCTTTCGTGTGTGAGGGAGTGTCTTTCCTCCCTATGCAGTGAACAGTGTGGTTTACTAGTGAAAGGTTTGGACACCAACTCATTCAAGAGTTGTCCTTTATTTTTATTATTTATACATTATAGAATAATAGTGAAGACATCAAAAATATGAAATAATACATATGGAATCATGTAGTAACCAGATAATTGTAAAACAAATCAAAATATATTTTTGATTTTAGATTCTTCAAAGTAGCCACCCTTTGCTTTGATGACAGTGTTGCACACTCTTGGCATTCTCTCAACCAGCTTCACCTGGAATGTTTTTCCAACAGTCTTGAAGGAGTTCCCACATATGCTGAGCACTTGTTGGTTGCTTTTCCTTCACTCTGCGGTCCAACTCATCCCAAACCATCTCTATTGGGTTGAAGTCAGATGATTGTGGAGGCCAGGTCATCTGATGCAGCACTCCATCACTCTCCTTCTTGGTCAAATAGCCCGTACACAGCCTGGAGGTGTGTTGGGTCATTGTCCTGTTGAAAAATAAATGATAGTCCCACTAAGCGCTGAGTGTTCACCTACTCTGCGTCTCACAAAGACATGGTGGTTGGAACCAAAAATGTCATATTTGAACTCATCATACCAAAGGACAGATTTCCACCGGTCTAATGTCCTTTGCTCATGTTTCTTTGCCCAAGCAAGTCTCTTCGTCTTGTTGGTGTCCTTTAGTAGGGGTTTCTTTGCAGAAATTTGACCATGAAGCCCTGATTCACACAGTCTCCTCTGAACAGTTGATGTTGAGATGTGTCTGTTACTTGAACTCTGTGAAGCATTTATTTGGGCTGCAATCTGAGGTGCAGTTAACTCTAATGAACTTATCCTTTGCAGCACAGTTAACTCTGGATCTTCGTTTCCTGTGGCAGTCCTCATGAGAGCCAGTTTCATCATAGTGCTTGATGGTTTTTGAGACTGCACTTGAAGAAACTTTAAAAGTTCTTGAAATTTTACAGATTGACTGACCTTCATGTCTTAAAGTAATGTGGGATTGTCGTTTCTCTTTGCTTATTTGAGCTGTTCTTGCCATAATATGGACTTGGTCTTTTACCGAATAGGGCTATCTTCTGTATACCACACCTACCTTGTCACAACACAACTGATTGGCTCCAACGCATTAAGAAGGAAAGAAATTCCACAAATTAACAAGGCACAGTTAATTAAAGTGCATTCCTGGTGACTACCTCATGAAGCTGGTTGAGAGAATTCCAAGGTGTGCAAAGTTGTCATACAATGTAGAAAATAGTATAGGTATAGAAAAAACATTGAATGAATAGGTGTGTCCAAACTTTAGACTGGTACTGTAGGTGGCATGGCCCCTTTAAGAGCAGCCAGTGAAGCGCTCAGTCCTGTTGCTGCTGCTGATGATGATGGCAGTGCTGCCAGTTGATTGGCTGTGGCTGTCAGGGCTGAGGTGCTGGAGGGATGCTCAGTCTCCCCCTCTCCGCCTCTCGCTCTTTTCTCTCTCCCTCTCGCTCTCTTTCTCTCCATCTCGCTTGCTCGCCTCCCTCTGTATAATCCACATCTAGGGCAAGCTGATTGAGAGCCAGTCCAGTGCTCAGCTCCTCTCTGCAGGCTGAGAAAAGAGAGAGAGAAAGACATAGAAACGCTGCTTCTCAACGCAGGAGGAAAAACGGGAGGAAGAAAACGGGTTTGGAAAAAGGGAAGAGAAATACCGAGGAAGATTTCATCTGAGGATATCATTTATACCTGTACATATTGTTTATATATATATATTTGTACACACGCATATAGATATTTATATACATATTTCTCTGTATATATATCTGTGTATTTGTGCTTGTCTGTTTATACTAATATTTTTATATGTATTTGTGTGTGTGTGTGTAAATATATATAAACAAATTAATATATCTATGAATTTATATACATATCACTGTGAAACAAGAGCAGCAAGAGGAAAATGTACCATCGGGGCTGGTCTCTGATTGTGTGATCGTATACAATATTTTCAATATTCTTTTCTTTTATCTTCTACGTCAAGAGGAAGGAAGACTACGTACTCATTTTTTGTTTTCCTGTTGCTACTTCCACCTCCTCGCTCTTTTTTTTGTCATCTGAGGGGAATAAAGAGAGGAGAGTAACAGGATTTGGAGAAAAGGGGAAAATCTGTCGAATTGCTGTGATTAGTGTTATTTTCGTCGGTATTAGTGCTCTGCGAGCCGATCGCAGCGTGCTGCGTGTGATCTGAGGAGGCAGCAGAGAGAAAGTGCCACACCACGCCGCTCAGCGCCAGCCCAGCTCCAGCCCAGCTCCAGCCCAGCTCCAGCCCAGCGCCAGCCCAGCTCCAGCCCAGCTCCAGCCCAGCTCCAGCCCAGCGCCAGCCCAGCTCCAGCCCAGCTCCAGCCCAGCTCCAGCCCAGCTCCAGCCCAGCCAGCATGCACAAACACCACCACTGCTGCAAGTGCCCAGAATGTTACGAGGTGACCCGCATGGCCGCCCTGCGCAGGATGGACGCCCCTCAGTACCAAGAATGGCAGGCCGAGCCCTATGGATACCCGGCCGGGTACGGGCCTGGAGGCGGGCAGACCTTACCCCAGCCTCCAGTCTCAGGGGGAGGAGGAGGAGGAGGCATGGGAGGAGGAGGGGGCACTCTGGGGAGAAGTAAGGGCAAGATGACGTCTGCCGGGGGTCCCGGAGGCCCAAACCCCAAGGGCCAATCCAAGGGCAGCACCAAGGTGAATGGCAACAATTCTGGTGGTCAAGCAGGTTGGTGGCCGGAGTGCACCTGTTCCAACCGGGAGTGGTACGACCAGGTAACTACCTCAACATCCTCAGCCGGCCTCATGGCCTTCTGTCCCACGCCTCTGGGAGCATAGGGATTAGGCAGGTGGCCAGTGGGTGAATGGGATTTGATACGAGGTTGCTGGGTTGGAACAGACACGAGTGTGTACATCTTTAGAGGTGCTCATCTGTCTTGGTGGAGCCTGTTGTGCTGTGGTGTGGTAGCCGGCGCTGATGCCTCATATTCACTCCTTCATCCCAGCCTTCTGCTCTAATACAGATTCTCTGTTCATCTGGTCATTCTCATTCATTCATTTAGGGAGTAGTGGGCTGTTTGCTATACATTGTTCAACTATACAGAACAGGCCAACTATTCTCCATTCACTTCATCATAAGAATGTAATGCCTTACATAAAGGTCAGATGGGATTGAAATTGCTTATTTGTTTTATTTCATCTAAGGCCTACGTTAACATTACTACAGCCACAGTGTAGAGGCGATAGGGAGATATGCGTTGAAAGCTAAATGATGCTGAAGCCAGCTCATTACACTGAAATGTAGACAGACATTTGTCTCTATCGGCCCGTTCCCCCCCCCCAAAAAAACATTTTGCCTGACACGAACACCCCATATGTGATGCATGTTTCTCACAGATTAACTAATGAAAGGGTTATCTCTCATCAGGCAGATTTTCAGTAGGAAGGGGGAGAGGAGATGGAGATGAGGGAGGGAGGAGAGAGGAGAGAAGGAAGAGCTCCATTAAGATGTCTTATGTCTGTATGCGGCTAGTTATTCCTTATTAAATGTTCATTTGTCCTGAGGTGGAGGGTTGGATAAAAGCGGACTGACGAAAGGGAAGAAGCATCCATCCTACTGGGTGAATGTGATACTTAACTAGGACCATCTAAACCGGCACGTTTCATATTCTCCATTTAACATTTCCTTCATTTTCCCGGGGCCTCTATCATCTCAGTCTAGACATATCGCTTTTGACTAAAGCTAGGAAGTCAGTGTGCGTTTGTTTGTGTATTTGAGCAAAGAGCATCGAATGGCAGGAGAGTGAGAGAGTGAGAAACATCATGGGGGTAAAATGGAGGCTGAAATCTCACTGGCAATGTTGGAGAAATTCTACCGAACACAGAGCACAGATGAACAGCAACCTGACAACACTAGCTAGCCTTCCTCTACAGCAGGGATGGGGGTCACAAAAACATCTGAATCCGATGATGAGGGGCCACAATTCGTTTTTTTTAAGCTAGTTTGCTGCAATGTTACACATTTTGTCATGGAGCAGAGAGAATATTTAGCAATTTTATAACTACTTTCATGCACATTTTTTTGTTCCTGCAATTCTACTCATTTGGCCATGGGGTGGGGAGAAAAATGAGCAGTTTTACAGCTAATTTCTTGCAATTCTACACATTTTGCCATAGGGTGGAGAGACATGTTTGCAGTTTTTACTATGATATCTGAATGAGACTGATTAACAAAATCAAAGGGGGGGCCCCCGGGCTCAAATTCGACATTACTACAAGTTTAGATAGCTGTCCACTAGACTAATTCACCAATCTTTAAAAATCTAGCTGACATGGGCTAATTAAGTGACTGTCAGCGACTGACATAACGAGAGAAAAACTGCTGACCCGTAACTGAAATTGCACTTGGTGTATTCTACTATTCTATCTCGCAACAGTAAATTGAGATCCCGACTGAGTCCCCTCCCCTCTGATACATTTTTTAGGGGTGAAAGATGCCCATCCCTGCTCTACAACAACCGTGGAGGGAGAGGATTGAACTGTAGGAGAAACTGTGAAGTAGTCCAGGATTTGCTGCACCCTTGACATAATAGTACCGTGATGATCATCTACAGTATTCTAACCGGTCCTCATCCAATCAGATGAAGACAGATTTCACTTCTCACACGTTTAAAATCTCACAGCAGTTTTGATCACGTAAGCATTTTTCGTGGCTACTATTTATTTACCATCATCAGTACAAATGTCCTCCTGCCAACTGCTCGTTCCCAGCGTATATTGAATGTCCCGATTTCAAATTAATTGGAGCCAATATCTCATGTGAGATGTTTTTCGGTCGCTCGTTCATTTATGTGGCGGCTTGTTAATTCATGCAAAGGAGGGTGGGTTATTTACAGCATGCATCATGCATTAGCCACAACCTATATAGCATGCATTAGCCACAGCCTTTATAGCATGCATTAGCCACAACCTTTATAGCATGCATTAGCCACAACCTTTATAGCATGCATTAGCCACAGCCTTTACAGCATGCATTAGCCACAGCCTTTACAGCATGCATTAGCCACAGCCTTTACAGCATGCATTAGTCACAGCCTTTACAGCATGCATTAGCCACAGCCTCTGATAGATGAAATCAGTGGAGGTAAAAATGATTGGTCCTGCTCCTCTTCTGTCATCCTGTCAGAGGATCTTTGGGATGGTTCATACTGCACATACTGTAGCTCAGGCAGTTACACATTATCACACATCTTTGTTAGGAGGTAGTCTGGGTGTACATAGAAACGTTTGAACGTGTGTCAAATACAGCATACGAATCCAAACAGTGATAATCTGCCATGTAACCGGCACAACAGAACTGGAAACACAGAGACAGAATAAGTGGTGATAGTAGAGGTGAAAAAAAAAGAGAGAAATAAGCCAATAGAGGTGGCCCACCTGGAAATGGGGAGGGGTTATGTGTGTGTGTGTGTGTGTGTGTTTGTGTGTGTGAGAGAGAGAGAGAGAGAGGCAGGCCTCTTTGTCTCTAGTACAACATACAGTAGCACCGTCCTCCCTGCTTGTTGTGGCCGCCCACAACACAGAGCATAGCCTTGGATGGACACTGTAGCCTCTGTTCTCTTCGGGTCCCCCTCCCACACCACCTTTGCAAAACTTACAAGAGGCCAGAGACCAGGTCATGGACATGTGTAATGCTCATATTAGACACAGCCACTCAACCACTGATCTTTCTGATACATGCATTTCTTTGAAGATTTTTGGGAGACTGAAATAGTTATTAGTAGTCATCTGACATAATCTCTCAAAAGTAATACATGATTACAGTCGGGTAACCTATTTTCATATCATATATTTGTTCCAAAGGATTTCGATAGACACAAGTGTTCCCGAAAATGCCCAAGATCTTGTTTCAAACTAAACAAAGTACAGTATATTACCTTCCATTTAACCGCACGTCTGTGTTCCATTCCCTCCCCACCATATCTCCTCTAAAGCAAGATAATGGTCTATTGTCGGGGGGGTTGGTTAGGTTAATTATGGATGGATGTTCATGAAGCCAGTTGGGATTAAAAGGAGCATTTCCTTTAAACAAGAGCAGTTGAATTTCCATCTGAGAGATGAGGAGACTGGCCTAATGGGGGGGGGCTTCACTCAGAACGCTCCGTCCCCCCCCTCAGGCTCCAATCTGTCTGTGTGTGCTCTCCAGCTCTGTGGCTATGATTAGCTTTAAATGTTAATTGGATTTTACTTTATTTATTACGAACAAGATATTAAATATTTTCCAAACTGCTCTCCAAATCCCCCATGCTCCGTTGTGGGTCTATTGTTTACCTGATGATTGGTGCTCTGTGGATGTACAGGATCATTGTAATGCATGGGTATTGGGTGGGCTTACCTCATTAACACTCCCATAGGTCGCCTCCTGTCGAGAGCCTTTAGGGTCGGATCAGAAATGTCCCTTTGCCTCGATAGTTCTGTGTTTGGATCGCTCTTCAATATCTCAATTTTAGACGATCCAACCACCAGCTGCGTCTAGTTGAATAGGAAAGGAACAGTAATTAACAGATGGACCAATGTTTGTGCTTTTGATTGTCTTTCTTTGATACTTATTAAATCCACATATCTTTGTGTTTGTATGATACCACATGTAATGCAGTATGTGTAGATAAAGCAATTTGATTTTGTGTGTTGTTGTGTTTGTACATCCATGTGAAGATTTGGTCCATTTATGATGTCATTTGCCAGGCCTATAACAGGGGGCCCAGCCCAGGGGCTATTACAGGGGGCCCAGCCCAGGGGCTATTACAGGGGGCCCAGCCCAGGGGCTATTACAGGGGGCCCAGCCCAGGGGCTATTACAGGGGGCCCAGCCCAGGGGCTATTACAGGGGGCCCAGCCCAGGGGCTATTACAGGAGAGGATTTCCAAATGTCTTAAGCTCAGACCCCTACCGTGACTTAGACAGCCTCCATCTGAACGCAGCAATATTCTCATCAGCTCAAGAGGGATTTATCTCTGAGCTGATCTCAAAATGGGGAGCAAGGAGGAGGTGATGTTGGCTCGATAGGCTACGGCTACACTAGACTGGGACCGGAGCATTGTAGCATCCTTTTTACAGGAACACGCAATAAGGACCAGCTGTATGGCCTTTCATTACATATATGCTGAGATCCGTACACCCTGGCCATTGTTACAGATGATTCCTTCGTGGTTGTCTTTTAAGTGTCTTTATCAAGGTGGAGGGGTCATTTGCATATATAGCATGTAACGTTACACGCCAGCTATTATTCCTCTCTCAGACGGGGAAGATATGTCCCATCTATATGACATATGTCAGCAGATATCCAGAGGACCATGTTGTCACTGGGGCCTCGGCAGTGGGCTGCTCTCTGGGCTGGTCTCCATGGAGGAGAGGAAAGGAGAGGAGAGGAGAGAGGGGATGATAGGAAAGGAGAGGAGAGAAAGAAGATGGTATGGGATGGAAGGGAGATGATGGGAGGGAAGAGGAGAGGAAAGCAGACGGGAAGAGAGCAGAGGAGAGGAGAGGGGAGGAGAGAAAGAAGAGGATGGGGTAGGATGGAAGGGAGATGATGGGAGGGAAGAGGAGAGGAGAGGGGAGGAGAGAAAGAAGAGGATGGGGTAGGATGGAAGGGAAATTATGGGAGGGAAGAGGAGAGCAGCGGAGAAGAGAGCAGAGCAGAGGAGATGGGAGGAGAGAAAGAAGAGGATGGGGTAGGATGGGAGGGAAGAGGATAGCAGAGGAGAAAAGGGGGTTGGTTAGTTGGTTTTCGCTATTTGTCTGGCCTGAGATGTCACCCCTGGGACATGTAAAGTCAGTAATAATGCATAGCTTTCTAACAGTACATCTGGAAGGTTACTGAGAGCCGTAAGAATCAGGAGCAGCTAGGTTCCTGGTGGTGAAGCCTATCTGTCAGTGAGTGGAGTGGATTGGTGAGATGCTGCCTCTCCTTTTGACAGAGACAGGGGTGGCAGACAGAGAGTGTTGATCACAGGCCACCCCAGACAGAGATGGGGTTGGGGTAGATCCCAGAGGGCCCCACCCCCCCACCCCCCATCCTCCATCCTCCCTGACCGTTATCTCTGGTGACTCTAAAAGGCCAGACAGCTTGGCATCCGGAGAATGATGTCATTTGAAATGTTGTGCGTGTCTGTACAAAAGGGGGGTATGAACAAGGAAGAAACAGGGATGGATGGAGGTCTACACACTTGTTTCAAAACAGAGCTCTGTGTGCCTGTTTCTGACTAATCACTGGAGCTGAGTGCTGGATGGATGCTCAGGGGTTACAGAACTGGATGTTCAAAGTCTGCTTGATATCAGACAGTGTGGGATGTTCTGTGCTTGGTTTGATAGTTATTGGAATACATGTACTGTAGGCCTACACACTTTTGTGTTACTCGTAGCTTTTACGAAATGCAATTGCTACATAGTGCTACGTTATAGATGAGACTCATGGGATCTCAGCCGTGAACATTTTGACATGATACAACATAGAACAGTAGGTCTGTCGGTTTCTCTTTGTGCACATAAAGCTGGATTTGGGTAAACAAATTGGTATTGTATAACCTCCATGCCAAGATGGCCAGCAGTGACCCTGCCCTGTGAGATGGGGAAGAGGAGAGGAGGGGATGGGAGAGGAGACGTCCAGCTAGCTGATGTGGTCCAGTGTAACACAGTTACGCCATAATCGTATTAGCTCTGACAATCTGCTAGTCTGGTTAACAGCCACGAGACTTTCTACCCTGTAAGTAATTGCTATGTTGTCTGACTTGCCTGTCAGCGGCTGGCTGCAAACTGATGCTCACTTGCAGTATCAATTGTCATTTTACAAGGACTTATTGCCTGTGGACACTGCCTGTCCAATACTGTATTTATCCATCAATATGTCTCCCCTCTTTGTCTCTTACGAACTCTCCCACACACACACATCCCTTCATGAAACACACCTTTGCCTAAAACCAAATGTACCAACAAGACACATAAAGGAGAGCAGCACGGTGAATCACTACAGATGCACTATGAAACAGAGGGCAGAAGGTGTACTGCAATATTAATGTGCACTTTTACAAAAGTCTAACTTTTTCAACTTTTTGTTTTCAGCTTAATCTCTGAACGGCGGGCAGGTGTGTTGGTCTAACTATGACACTGGACTGGAGCAGTCTAACCTCACCTCCCATACCTCCTGTAAAACCTGCTGCTTTTTCACATCATTCACAGAGAGGTGGACCTGCTTTGTTTCAACGTTAGGCTTACTGTAAATATACATATTGTACTCATCATATAGTACAAATATGCTTCTCAGATGCAACCAAACCATCATGAAAACATAGCGATCTTGTGGAGTCCTTTATAAAAACATATATTGCAGAATTTGAGTAACGTGTTTATTGGGCTGTTTGTACAGTATGTGTACACAGCTGTGTCTGCTTTCTATGCTGTTTGTCAGAGCCCCGGCCTGGGCCCAACCCTCTGCCTCTCCCAGCCAGCCAGCCAATCAGCCAGGGACGATAGGAGCGAGGGGAAGGGCTGTTTGTTTGCTTGTCTGCTTTGTTTTATTTCGCTGTTTTTGCTGATCACAGTAGCGACTGGCCTAGAAAACGGGACCGTACTTCCTGATTCAGCAATGGAACCATCGTTCTCTTGTTCTGACAGGAAGACAAAAGAGAAGGAATAGGCCTTTTATTGGGTGATGATGGGGGACATGGTCACGCCCCCTACTGCTGTAACTAATGATGAATACTAAAGGATATGTACAGAAAACAGTGCTGTAGGATTTATGTAGGGTGCTTCTACAGTCTTATCCTATTGCTCTTGGCTGTGTATGCTTCAGATCTCAGCACTAACATCCTGGCCAGAGCGTACTAGAACACCCCCACGCTGCCACAGAATCTACATGCATCACAATCGATAACGCTGAAGAGTGGGCCTATCCCCAAGCCTTCTGACTCCAATTCTTTTTTTGTGGGTGTCCGTGGGTGCTTTCAACAGCCCCCGCGCTATTGTTCCATGGCTCGCAATTTTAGAAACGCAGCTCTGGCTCCAGTGGATGCATGTACTGTGTTGTAGCGGCGTGGACCCGGGCCTGCACGTCTAGAATGTTGTAGCAGTACGCTGTCGCTTGGTTCATCTGAGCATTGACGGGATGCTGTTATTCATGCAGTATCGTGAGGCATTTAGCTGCTGAATGAAAACTAGATACTAAAGCCGAAGAGCTGAAATACACAGATTTAGACGTCTTCCATTTTCTGGAGAGTTGTGTCTTGTGAGGAGGACATTTGGCGATGGAGACAATGCGTCTCTTCCCATGTGCAGCGTAGTCACACTGAGTGCCATCCCCATAATGCATTATCCAAGCAGCCCTTCAGCCATTTGGTCTGCTGGCCTCTCCATTTTTTTCCTTCCGTTTTTCTTTATTTCTGTCATCCTCCTCTGCCGTCTGTCTTTCTTATACATCGTCAGAATCAAAAGTTCCATTTCAGGGTGTCGACTAGCTACATAGTGAGGGTATGTTGCAGCAGGCTGCTTCAGCTCTGTGCGTCTGTATAATTAGCACAGCTTTTCTCTGCCGTTTTAAGAGGATGTGCTCAAGCTGCCGTTTCATTAAAATACAGCCGCTATGCCTTTAAAACAATCACGTCTTTAATCTTTGAATACAGCTTTTTCTCCTTTCGAAATGAGGCCTTGACCAAATGTAATACATTAAAGGAAATGTTTAAGGTTGATCCGTGGTTGAAATACATGGATTACTTTTGACAAACCTATCAATGAAACTGTGGAAAGATCTTTCTGAACCTGCTGTTCATTGCACATCTGTTTAACATAGCGCAATTGGTCTGGAATTATTCATGTTTTCAATGCCATTCCTGTAGTCTGTCTTATTCGTTTACATTGCTCTTTCTATTGGTCTTAGTCCATGTGTCTCTGCAAAATCAGTCGGCTCCTAAAGGGATGGACACAGTACAAGCACCATATAGCCACATATATATGCATATGTTTGTCTGCCACTGCATTCTCCCTCCATCCCTCTCTCCCTTCTCCTCCCCAGTAAAAAGACAGGATGAGTGAGAGGGTGACTCATGTTATCCAAACATTTGTCTATGCTAGAGCACAGACCACATAATATCCTTTAACAGGCCCTTGGTTCATTATCAGTCATTATTGCCTAGTGGATATATACTGTGTCTACCCATTGACCTTAATGTGCTCAAGACAGTGTCTCTCTTGTCTACACTGTATGATTGCATTGTTGTCCCTCAGGTACGCAGCTCTCTCCCTCATATTTCCTTTCCTCCCCTGGATTTCCATTAGTTCTGTAGTATGGGTGTATTTTACTGTGTTCATTAAGACCACTAAGACACTGGCCTGCCCAATGTCTCAGGACTAAAGAGCTGTACTATGCCTACGTAATATTTCCCTGTACTGTGGGCCTAAGTGTCATCTCTGCATCTCTCCGTCCCCTGACTGTACTGTAGTACTGTATTTCAGATTTAACACAAGCAGAGTCTGTCCAGATTACGTGCTGGATTACCATGGTATGTTATCAAAGTTTCTAAGTAGTACATGGTCAGCAGGCAGCAGCCCAACGTTGGAGCTCAGCGGGCCATACACAGCAAAACAATAAGAACTTAATTTGGCACTGATGTAATTGTCTTTATGCATCAGTGTAGCACCTCTGCTGCTCACTGCTATTGTAATGTTCTTCATGACTGGCGGCCGAGGCAAGGCACTCGTGGGTAATTGGGTGTGTGGTTGATTTCTAAGTATTGGAAGTATAGAGTGTTGGCACCATGACTCAGTGTAACATTATCATGCCATCTTTATACTAACAGAACAGCATCCATTTTGTAGCCATTACTTCAATGTTGTGATGTTTATTGTTCAATATTTAAAAAATGTGGTCGACTGCCAATCCTCAACGTCAACCATGGATATATACTCCCCTACGTGTTTATTTGGACAGTGAAGTTGAAACTTTTAATTTGGCTCTATATTTTCGATTTGAGATAAAATGTTTGATATGAGGGGACAGTGCAGAATATCACCTTTTATGTGAGGGTATTTTCATACATATCTGTTCTACCGTTTAGAAAGGAAACCACTTTCTGTACTGTATTTAGTCCCCACAATTGAAGGTGTCATAAGTATTTGAATAAATTCACTTATAGTGTATTACATTTAGTCAAAGTATTTGGTCCCATATTCCTAGCACGCAATGACTACATAAACTTGTGACTCTATAAACTTGTTGGATGCATTTGTTTTGGTCGTGTTTCGGGTTATGTTGTGCCCAATAGAAATGAATGATAAATATTGTTTACCATGATTATGGATAATCCTGAATGAATTGTGAATAGTGATGAGTGAGAAAGTTACAGATGCACAAAGATCACGCCCCCAAAACATGCTAACCTCTCACCATGACAATAACAGAGGGGGTTAGCATTTCTGGGGGGTATGATATTTATGCCTCTGTAACTTTCTCACTCATCATTATTCACTATTTATTCAGCATTCACATTCATGTAGAAGTGTTCAGAAACATATTCAATTTTTATTTACAATAAAAGCAACTGCAAAATGACAATACATTATTTAACATTCATTTCTATTGGGCACAACATAACCCGAAACACAACCAAAACAAACTGCGAAATTCAATTTACTAAACTTTTGACTCAATTGAGTACACCATAAGTGAAGTTCTGTACTGTCGCCTCATATCAAACATTTGATCTCAAATTCAAAATTCTAGAATATAGAGCCAAATTAAAAGTTTCAACTTCACTGTCCAAATAAACACACAGGGAGTATACAGTGGGGCAAAAAAGTATTTAGTCAGCCACCAATTGTGCAAGTTCTCCCACTTAAAAAGATGAGAGAGGCCTGTAATTTTCATCATAGGTACACTTCAACTATGACAGACAAAATGAGGTAAAAAAATCCAGAAAATCAATTTTAAATTTTAATTTTAATGAATTTATTTGCAAATTATGGTGGAAAATAAGTATTTGGTCACCTACAAACAAGCAATATTTCTGGCTAAGTGGGAGAACTTGCACAATTGGTGGCTGACTAAATACTTTTTTGCCCCACTGTATATCCATGGTTGACGTTGAGGATTGGCAGTCGACCACATTTTTTAAATATTGAACAATAAACATCACAACATTGAAGTAATGGCTACAAAATGGATGCTGTTCTGTTAGTATAAAGATGGCATGATAATGTTACACTGAGTCATGGTGCCAACGCTCTATACTTCCAATACTTAGAAATCAACCACACACCCAATTACCCACGAGTGCCTTGCCTCGGCCGCCAGTCATGAAGAACATCACAATAGCAGTGAGCAGCAGAGGTGCTACACTGATGCATAAAGACAATTACATCAGTGCCAAATGAAGTTCTTATTGTTTTGCTGTGTATGGCCCGCTGAGCCCAGCCAGCTCCAACGTTGGGCTGCTGCCTGCTGACCATGTACTACTTAGAAACTTTGATAACATACCATGGTAATCCAGCACGTAATCTGGACAGACTCTGCTTGTGTTAAATCTGAAATACAGTACTACAGTACAGTCAGGGGACGGAGAGATGCAGAGATGACACTTAGGCCCACAGTACAGGGAAATATTACGTAGGCATAGTACAGCTCTGTAGTCCTGAGACATTGGGCAGGCCAGTGTCTTAGTGGTCTTAATGAACACAGTAAAATACACCCATACTACAGAACTAATGGAAATCCAGGGGAGGAAAGGAAATATGAGGGAGAGAGCTGCCTACCTGAGGGACAACAATGCAATCATACAGTGTAGACAAGACACAGACAGACATCCAACCTCCACTCAAATATGGCATATTCACAGACACCCTAGATGAACAGAGGGAGAGATGTAATAAATCCAGAATAAGCTATGTCAAGGCCGGTGTACCCCATCTACAGTGCTACGAGAAGTAGGATATTAAGACGGGATTGTTTGTATTGTTTGTAACCAGGAACGGGTAGGGTTGTGCTCTCTCTTTCTGTCTTTATCTCTCTCGCCCTCTCTGTCTCTAGGCTGGGATATCTGTCTCCATTTCCCAGAGAGAGAGAGAGAGAGGAGGGGAGAGAGAGATACACTATCTTGAGCACATTAAGGTCAATGGGCAGACACAGTATATATCCACTAGGCAATAATGACTGATAATGAACCAAGGGCCTGTTAAAGGATATTATGTGGTCTGTGCTCTAGCATAGACAAATGTTTGGATAACATGAGTCACCCTCTCACTCATCCTGTCTTTTTACTGGGGAGGAGAAGGGAGAGAGGGATGGAGGGAGAATGCAGTGGCAGACAAACATATGCATATATATGTGGCTATATGGTGCTTGTACTGTGTCCATCCCTTTAGGAGCCGACTGATTTTGCAGAGACACATGGACTAAGACCAATGGAAAGAGCAATGTAAACGAATAAGACAGACTACAGGAATGGCATTGAAAACATGAATAATTCCAGACCAATTGCGCTATGTTAAACAGATGTGCAATGAACAGCAGGTTCAGAAAGATCTTTCCACAGTTTCATTGATAGGTTTGTCAAAAGTAATCCACGTATTTCAACCACGGATCAACCTTCAACATTTCCTTTAATGTATTACATTTGGTCAAGGCCTCATTTCGAAAGGAGAAAAAGCTGTATTCAAAGATTAAAGACGTGATTGTTTTAAAGGCATAGCGGCTGTATTTTAATGAAACGGCAGCTTGAGCACATCCTCTTAAAACGGCAGAGAAAAGCTGTGCTAATTATACAGACGCACAGAGCTGAAGCAGCCTGCTGCAACATACCCTCACTATGTAGCTAGTCGACACCCTGAAATGGAACTTTTGATTCTGACGATGTATAAGAAAGACAGAAGGCAGAGGAGGATGACAGAAATAAAGAAAAACGGAAGGAACAAAAATGGAGAGGCCGGCAGACCAAATGGCTGAAGGGCTGCTTGGATAATGCATTATGGGGATGGCACTCAGTGTGACTACGCTGCACATGGGAAGAGACGCATTAACAGCATGAAAATACCCTCAAATAAAAGGTGACGTTATGTACTGGCACCTCATATAAAAAATATGATCTCATATCCAAAATGCTGGAGTCAAGTGAAAAGTTTTAGCTTCACTTTCCAAATAAATATGTTGGGGATTGTAGTTGCGGTGTGAACATGGATTATTCTAAATCCCAGTGTGTCTTTTTTACTGTTATAGAGTTGGTCTGAAGAGCTGGTTTTAGGAGAGACTGCGTATATATTCTATGTATGTTTGCCTATCTGAATGGTGACTAGTATAAAGACCTAGTTTAATGAGACGTAGCACGGAGAGGAGTTGTGACTAGGAGGACTTTGCTGGACTAGAAAGCCATGCCTCAGATCTTTATGGGCTTATACACGACTACCACCTGGAAACACCACAAGTATGTCATCTCCCTTTCCAACACTGGCGTTTGTGAGTCTCCTACCAATACGTTGGTGGGATCGTGCGGTATGCATGGGCACGTGACATGCGGGTGGAATTTGTGTAAATGTTACCTTTTATTCCGTCTTTTCTCTCTCGAATTGAACCTCACTTAAGCAGTAGCCTTGGGTTTTTCTCTGGAGGCAGATATTTCAGAGACTGCAGGGAAGAATCCTTGACATGGAGATGGTGTGTAACCATACAGCTGTTCGTAAGTGCTAGTGATGGACACTGAATGGAACGTCCATATTGAGATCAGTTACATTTTTCCATTATCGATATCATACCCCCCTCCTCAATAAAACATTGCCACTGTGTGAATGTTCTCTTGTTGACCATTAGGCCAGGTGTGAATGGTCTGGGAGCCTAAGACCTACCCAACCAGTCTGAATGCAATGGCCATCAATCGATGCACCATGAGCAGGCAATTAAAGGGACAGTGAGACATTTTGGCAATTAATTTTGTCTACTTACCCGGAGTCAGATGAACTCATGGATACCATTTGTATGTTTCTGCATGCAATTTGAAGGAAGTTGAAGGTAGTTTCTGGAGCCATTGCTAACTAGCGTTAGTACAATCACTGGAAGTCTACAGGAACAACTAGCATGCTAGTATCCAAAATGGTATCCTTGAGTTCATCTGATTCTGGGTAAGTAGGAAAAAAAGGCTTGGTTGCTAAAATGTCACACTAACCTTTTAAGTTTGCTAAGTCAAACGATATCAATGTCATATCAAATTATCGATATTGGTGCCCACCACTAGTGAATGCAGTACAGGCCTGTTGTCTGTTGGGTATTGAGGGTTAACTGTGGACTCTTTAACCTCAGGCTGATGGTGTCCTCTTGAAACCTGAGTCCCCCAAAACTCGTGACAAGTGAGGAAAGGGCTGTGATGCTTGAAGAAGCACAAAATAGATATTTGCTTCGTGTTTCATGTTGCATCTGGCATAAACAGAATAAAAGAAGAAGAGCAGTTTATTATGTGACGTTAGTGATTGCTAATTGCTATTTTCAGAAGGGCTGCTTCGGGAAACAGGAAAAGAGATGTGAACTCCCGTTAAACCTTCGAAATAGCGAGATGCCTCAGCCTGCTCACTACATTTACACTCGGAGCAGAAGGCCAGGGCTGGATGGGCTTGAACCTGGGGTTGGTTGCCTGCTCTCTCAGTCGTCTCAGTCTGTCTATTGGCCCATGGTAATGTCACAGAGCTCAGGCTCCTAGCGTTGGTCCCTGAATGTGCAGGGCTATTCGTGTCAATGAATCCCAGAAAATGATCAACGATCAGTTGAATGGCCTGATCATTCATGTGTCTCAATATCACTCTTGCCAGCCTTTTACAAAAAAAGATTCACTGAGGGCAACTGCGTGATGTCTAAGCACTGATGTTAGGCACCGTATCTTGGAGATGGCCCTAATTTGTAGTTGAACTGAATTACATAATATCCGAGTACATATATATCCCTGTGTTAGAATAAGTAAGACAGTATGTTGAGCGCTGCCTTCCCACACGTGAAGCCATAAGGTGTCTTAAGCTGGGGCGGAGGAGCTTGAGGAGTGGAGAGGAAGGGAGAGAGAGATGAGACGAGAGGAGCTGAGGAGTTGGGATAGGAGTTGAGGAGGGGAGGGGAGGGCAGGGGGAGGGAAGAGGAGAAGAGAGGAGTTGAGGAGAGGAGGGAAGAAGAGGGGAGTTGAGAAGAAAGAATAGGGGAGGGGAGAGGAGAAGAGCCAGTGTGTTGCCATGGTGCAATCTTAACCAGAGCTGTACATAAGCTCTGCTGCTCAGTTAATTATGGAGACTGCAATGTTTACGTGCAGGCAGCAAGGCAGGCAGCAATGCAGGCAAGTAGGCAGGGAGGAAGGCAGGCAGACAGACAGGCAAGCAGTAAGACAGGCAAACAGACAGGTAGTAAGACAGGCAGTAATTCAGGCAGACAGACAGGCATTAAGGCAGGCAGTAAGGCAGGCAAGCAGGCAGCCAGTAATGCAGGCAGGAAGACAGACAGGCAGTAAGGCAGGCAAGCAGGCAGCAGGGCAAAGGGCCTTTTTTAGCAAAGGATGTTTTCATGCCACTGTAGATATGGAGTACATGTAGCTAGTAAACACACACACATGTTTTCATTAAAATAAATATTTCACAAACATGTAAAATGAAGATGTGGAGTATAAATCCTATAGGCTCCCACTACTATTGCACAGGCAGAGAAGGATGCTGTTTTAGGTAGAGGCAGATAGCGGAGGAATGAGGAGCCATTCTGGTTCTAGTCGTGATGCTGCTTCCCTCTCCTCTCCTGTGTTACCTAGCGTCCCACTTGTGTAACACAGAGAGGTCTTCCAGGCAGCCGAGCCCCAGAGCCTTGCTGTGAATAGGCTGCTGGAGAGGCTGCAGATCATGATCAGACAGTTTAGAAAACCCAATATGGGCTCATGTGGATTAATATTCCCCATTTCAAATTCAAATGATGTAATCAGACAAATCCAAGCGAGGCATTTGCTCATTGGAATATCTCTGAGCCTGATGACATGTCTGGCAGGGATGGGCCGAGAGAGAGAGAGAAGAGGGTGGAAGGAGGGGGGAGCTTGGAAGTGAGAGCAATGATGCAATATCAGGCTGTGCACTTTGAACCCTGGAATGTCATCTCCTGTGGATGCTGTTTCCGCTAGGCAGGCTGACCAGGTAATGCCATGGTTACATGTGGTTGCGCTGCTATTTACAGCGCATTATCAAAACGAAGCCAATGACACCGCAACGCCAGATTGCTCTCACTTGTGCCCAGGAGATGAAATGCTGTTCGAAAACTCTCCTCCCAGCTAGAATGGCCATAGGCAGTATAGTATTAGCATCTTTTCATATCTGTTATAACAGATCCATATTATATTTCTACTCCAATTGAATACACCAAAGTATTGTTATTCATGTTTAGGTCATGACCCTCCTCTGTGTTGTGCCAATATAAAGAATTATAAACATCCACTTATTCCTCTCTCCTCTAAGCGTCCTCAAGAGAGAACGAGGTAGCGATGAGCTGCTGGAGTCATGTCCCGTATGTAATTACCACAGAGTTGCTTCATGGGAGATATTAAATTACCACGATAGGCTTCTTTGATCTTAGCACACTAAAGGAATGATCTTGTTTATCGTAACCTTCTTGTGTGTACACTGAGTGTACCAAACATTAGGATGACCTTAATTATAATGACTTGCACCCCCTTTTTCCCTCAGAACAGCCTCAATTCGTTGGAGCGTGGACTCTACAAGGTGTCAAAAGCATTCCACAGGGATGTTGACTCCAATGCTTCCCACGGTTGTGTCAAGTTAGGTGGATCATTCTTGATACACACGGGATACTGATGAGAGTGAAAAACCCAGACGCGTTGCAGTTCTTGACACACTGAAACCGCTGGCGCCTGGCACCTACTACCTGTTCAAAGGCACTTAAATCTTTTGTCTTGCCCATTCACCCTCTGAATGGCACACATACACAATCCATGTCTCAATTGTCACAAGGCTTAAAAATCCTTATTTAACCTGTCTTTTTATCTTAACTGATTGAAGTGGATTTAACAAGCAACATCAATAAGGGATCATAGCTTTCACCTGCATTCACCTGGCCAGTCTATGTTCAAAAATGTTTGACCACTCAATGTATATTAAAATCTTGATTTAAAGCTTAGAATATTATTGAATTTGAATATTTTACTTTTGCCCCATGCTCCAATGTTGTTTCCCTTGGTCTGACTGAAGGACTCTATGAACAAATGCCTTATCATCAGATCTGAGGCCTAGTTGCTGAAATGTTTAAACTTTTAAGCCTCTTGCCTGTCTGCTCCGATCAGTGTTTGTGTCATGTGTCCATGCCCAAATGATGGCTGCTCTTGAGTGTGCTCTGATCTGTGCTGTGACACGGTCTTCCATGAAGCCTGTGTGTCGTGATCCAACCTGAGGTGTTCTACAGGAGAAGAAGAGACAGAGAAGTCTGGAACCTCAACAGGAGGCAGATTGGCTTGGCAATCCCCAAAGTAATACAAACGTTTGAAACAAAAGGACATTTCTTTTTCCCCCGCCGTTTCTTTTGGCAGTAAATACACCAGCATATGGACAAACGTGCTCATGAATGTATTCATAATTGTGCAGTAGAAAGTAGTGTCACACTTTTTGTTGCCTCGCCATTGTCCTACTTTACTGTAATTCTTCATCACTTTCAACACCTACACGCTTTGCCAGCCAAAGTGAACGCGGGCAGAGCCCGGGAGGACAGGCGGTGAATGGAGCTGCGTGTGGGTGTTCCACAGTCGACCTGCTGAGCTCTGTGGGCCATGATGACTGGAGGGGGGGAAGGGGATGGGGAGGAGGGTTTCTAGTACCACGGGGTACTGCCTGGGACCAGCCCCTCCATCCTCTCTCTATCCTGGCCAGTGTCATAGGTGGCTCTGTCATTGGCGTTGGTTGTTTTAGCAGTGGCTCTCCAAAGAGGATCTGTGGTGTATGAGCCGACCAATTTATGTTTAATCTGAAAATGTGGTTGGAAGCTCCGTATGGAGGGTGTAACGCAATCGGAGCTCCTCCGGAAGCATACAGAAGCCAATTTGAGCTCTGTGCCGCATCGCCGTGCGCCTCCCAAATTTTTTAACAATGCTTATAGCTCTGATTGATTGACAGTAAGGGAGGTCCTGTATAAACACAAACTCACTTCCTTGACAACTTCCTTCACAACAGCTCTGCACTGCTCCGCGAAGCGCAAGAAGTATAAATGCCCTGACTTCTGCAGAGGCCATATCACTGTAAATACTGCATGGCCAGTGCAGACTTTGGATTGACCATCCAGCACCTTGTAGCCGCTCCTGTACAGTGTACTTGTCCCTACCGCACAACTGCCTCTCTCTGCTTCCCTCCCCATCTCCCCATGGCTCGCAGGTTCAGCTTAATGATTCAAATTATGGTATTTTTTTAAAGAAACAAATGAATCATTTGTTTTGGTGGTGTTTTTTTGGAGCCAAGGTTGTTTTTGTGTTTAAATAGGTGGTGCTGTGTATGTTGGTGCTCAGGCAGGGATGGCTTGGAAGCTGTCAGCTCGGCTAATGCCCCGAAAGCAGCACACCAAAACAGTCAAAGGTCAAAGGTCACACTGTGGTGGCAAAATATGCTGCCAAAATAAGGCTATAACATCAGGAGACGCTTAGCATCCCAGAGAAACAGCCTGCGTAAAGGGACTATGTTCAATGACCAGAACACAAGGTCCTTTATTTGGTAATGTAATTGACTATGGATGGCAAAACAATATTATAACACTATAATCGTCAGATAGCTTCAAAATGGCAGCGTAGGGCTGTACACTGTCGCTGGCTCTCACTCAGTACAGGCAGAATCCCAAACCGCACAGAGGAACACGTGTTGCTCTCAGCTTAGCAACAAGGGGTAGCAACCAGCCGAGAGAGGGCTGCCTGCGAGCTAGCAATCTGCAGAGACCTCTGATGTAGACGGAGCAGTGGGGGCGGGATCATACCAGGCATTCTGAGGATGATGCGTACATATGACACGTTTTCTCCCCTCCAGATCAGTGGGCCATGTTAATGGATTTGAAAGGGCATCCACCGTTCTCTCCGAATTTCTAGCAGTATTAATGTGTATTAATTCTATTTATTTTTCAGAATTTCCCGTAACGATGTAATGACGCACATCTTTTTGTGGTCATTTTAAGCAACAGGTCAATCAAGGAGTGACAGAGGCTGTTGCAGTCCGGCTGTGGTCAAAAGTAGTCCACTAAATAGGGAATAGTGTGCCAATTCCGACGCATTCCGTGTAATAGCGAGTGGAAATGATTAGAGCAGTGTGGACGGATGGCGGTGGGTCAAGTAACCTGGCTCCAGAGGAATCAGGCGGACATGGAGGTGTGGGGTGGGGGTAGATTCAATTATTAACCCAGAATCTGCTGATTCTCTTACCATACAGCGTAATCCACAGACCAGGCAGCAGCTGCCACTGCCCTGGGCATCCCACAAAATAAACACTGACAACACATAGACAACCACAATACAACACATGGAAAACCCTATTAAAACACATGGGCAACCCCATTACAAGACATGGACAACCACAATGCAACACATGGACAACCCTATTAAAACACATGGACAACCCTATTAAAACACATGGACAACCCTAATACAACACATGGACAACCCCATTACAAGACATGGACAACCCTATTACACCACATGGACAACCCCATTACAAGACATGGACAACCCTATTAAAACACATGGACAACCCTATTAAAACACATGGACAACCCTATTAAAACACATGGACAACCCTATTAAAACACATGGACAACCCTATTACACCACATGGACAACCACAATACAACACATGGACAACCCTATTAAAACACATGGACAACCCCATTACACCACATGGACAACCCTATTAAAACACATGGACAACCCTATTAAAACACATGGACAACCCTAATACAACACATGGACAACCCTATTAAAACACATGGATGACCATATTACAAGACTTGGACAACCACTATGCAACACATGGACAACCCTATTAAAACACATGGATAACCATATTACAAGACTTGGACAACCACTATGCAACACATGGACAACCCTATTAAAACACATGGACAACCCTATTAAAACACATGGACAACCACAATGCAACACATGGATAACCATATTACAAGACTTGGACAACCACTATGCAACACATGGACAACCCTAATACAACACATGGACAACCACAATACAACACATAGACAACCCTATTACACCACATGGACAACCCTATTAAAACACATGGACAACCCTATTAAAGCACATGGACAACCACAATGCAACATATGGACAACCCTATTAAAACACATGGACAACCCCATTACAAGACATGGACAACCCCATTACAAGACATGGACAACCCCATTACACCACATGGACAACCCTATTAAAACACATGGACAACCCTATTAAAACACATGGACAACCCCATTACAAGACATGGACAACCCTATTACACCACATGGACAACCCTATTAAACCACATGGACAACCCTATTACACCACATGGACAACCCCATTACAAGACATGGACAACCCCATTACAAGACATGGACAACCCCATTACAAGACATGGACAACCCCATTACACCACATGGACAACCCTATTACAAGACATGGACAACCCCATTACAAGACATGGACAACCCCATTACAAGACATGGACAACCCCATTACAAGACATGGACAACCCCATTACACCACATGGACAACCCTATTAAAACACATGGACAACCCTATTACACCACATGGACAACCCCATTACAAGACAGGGACAACCCCATTACACCACATGGACAACCCTATTACAAGACATGGACAACCCCATTACAAGACATGGACAACCCCATTACAAGACATGGACAACCCCATTACAAGACATGGACAACCCCATTACAAGACATGGACAACCCCATTACAAGACATGGACAACCCCATTACAAGACATGGACAACCCCATTACACCACATGGACAACCCTATTACAACACATGGACAACCCTATTACAACACATGGACAACCCCATTACAACACATGGACAACCCCATTACACCACATGGACAACCCTATTACAAGACATGGACAACCACAATACAAGACATGGACAACCCCAATACAAGACATGGACAACCCTATTACACCACATGGACAACCACAATACAACACATGGACAACCCTATTACATCACATGGACAACCCTATTAAAACACATGGACAACCCTATTAACACCACATGGACAACCCTATTAAAACACATGGACAACCCTATTAAAACACATGGACAACCCTATTAAAACATGTGGACAACCCTATTAAAACACATGGACAACCCTAATACAACACAAGGACAACCCTATTAAAACACATGGATAACCATATTACAAGACTTGGACAACCACTATGCAACACATGGACAACCCTATTAAAACACATGGACAACCCTATTAAAACACATGGACAACCCTAATACAACACATGGACAACCACAATACAACACATGGACAACCCTATTAAAACACATGGACAACCTTATTAAAACACATGGACAACCCCATTACAAGACATGGACAACCCTATTAAAACACATGGACAACCCTATTAAAACACATGGACAACCCCATTACAAGACATGGACAACCCTATTAAAACACATGGATAACCATATTACAAGACTTGGACAACGCTATGCAACACATGGACAACCCTATTAAAACACATGGACAACCCTATTACAACACATGGACAACCCCATTACACCACATGGACAACCCTATTAAAACACATGGACAACCCTATTAAAACACATGGACAACCCCATTACAAGACATGGACAACCCTATTACACCACATGGACAACCCTATTAAACCACATGGACAACCCTATTACACCACATGGACAACCCCATTACAAGACATGGACAACCCCATTACAAGACATGGACAACCCCATTACAAGACATGGACAACCCCATTACACCACATGGACAACCCTATTACAAGACATGGACAACCCCATTACAAGACATGGACAACCCCATTACAAGACATGGACAACCCCATTACAAGACATGGACAACCCCATTACACCACATGGACAACCCTATTAAAACACATGGACAACCCTATTACACCACATGGACAACCCCATTACAAGACAGGGACAACCCCATTACACCACATGGACAACCCTATTACAAGACATGGACAACCCCATTACAAGACATGGACAACCCCATTACAAGACATGGACAACCCCATTACAAGACATGGACAACCCCATTACAAGACATGGACAACCCCATTACAAGACATGGACAACCCCATTACAAGACATGGACAACCCCATTACACCACATGGACAACCCTATTACAACACATGGACAACCCTATTACAACACATGGACAACCCCATTACAACACATGGACAACCCCATTACACCACATGGACAACCCTATTACAAGACATGGACAACCACAATACAAGACATGGACAACCCCAATACAAGACATGGACAACCCTATTACACCACATGGACAACCACAATACAACACATGGACAACCCTATTACATCACATGGACAACCCTATTAAAACACACGGACAACCCTATTAACACCACATGGACAACCCTATTAAAACACATGGACAACCCTATTAAAACACATGGACAACCCTATTAAAACATGTGGACAACCCTATTAAAACACATGGACAACCCTAATACAACACAAGGACAACCCTATTAAAACACATGGATAACCATATTACAAGACTTGGACAACCACTATGCAACACATGGACAACCCTATTAAAACACATGGACAACCCTATTAAAACACATGGACAACCCTAATACAACACATGGACAACCACAATACAACACATGGACAACCCTATTAAAACACATGGACAACCTTATTAAAACACATGGACAACCCCATTACAAGACATGGACAACCCTATTAAAACACATGGACAACCCTATTAAAACACATGGACAACCCCATTACAAGACATGGACAACCCTATTAAAACACATGGATAACCATATTACAAGACTTGGACAACGCTATGCAACACATGGACAACCCTATTAAAACACATGGACAACCTTATTACAAGACATGGACAACCCTATTAAAACACATGGACAACCCTATTACAACACATGGACAACCACAATGCAACACATGGACAACCCTATTAAAACACATGGACAACCCTATTACAAGACATGGACAACCCTATTAAAACACATGGACAACCCTATTAAAACACATGGACAACCCTAATACAACACATGGACAACCCCATTACAAGACATGGACAACCCTATTACACCACATGGACAACCCCATTACAAGACATGGACAACCCTATTACACCACATGGACAACCCCATTACAAGACATGGACAATCCTATTACAACACATGGACAATCCTATTACAACACATGGACAATCCTATTACAACACATGGACAACCTTATTAAAACACATGGACAACCCTATTAAAACACTTGGACAACCCTATTAAAACACATGGACAACCCTATTAAAACACATGGACAACCCTATTACACCACATGGACAACCCTATTAACACCACATGGACAACCCTATTATACCAGATGGACAATCCTATTAAAACACATGGACAACCCTATTATACCAGATGGACAATCCTATTAAAACACATGGACAACCCTTTTGCACCACATGGACAACCCTTTTAAAACACATGGACAACCCCATTACAAGACATGGACAACCCTATTACACCACATGGACAACCCTATTAAACCACATGGACAACCCTATTACACCACATGGACAACCCCATTACAAGACATGGACAACCCCATTACAAGACATGGACAACCCTATTAAAACACATGGACAACCCTATTATACCAGATGGACAATCCTATTAAAACACATGGACAACCCTTTTGCACCACATGGACAACCCTATTACACCACATGGACAACCCTATTAAACCACATGGACAACCCTATTACACCACATGGACAACCCCATTACAAGACATGGACAACCCCATTACAAGACATGGACAACCCCATTACAAGACATGGACAACCCCATTACAAGACATGGACAACCCCATTACAAGACATGGACAACCCCATTACACCACATGGACAACCCTATTAAAACACATGGACAACCCTATTACACCACATGGACAACCCCATTACAAGACATGGACAACCCCATTACAAGACATGGACAACCCCATTACAAGACATGGACAACCCCATTACACCACATGGACAACCCTATTACAAGACATGGACAACCCCATTACAAGACATGGACAACCCCATTACACCACATGGACAACCCTATTACAACACATGGACAACCCTATTACAACACATGGACAACCCCATTACAACACATGGACAACCCCATTACACCACATGGACAACCCTATTACAAGACATGGACAACCACAATACAAGACATGGACAACCCCAATACAAGACATGGACAACCCTATTACACCACATGGACAACCACAATACAACACATGGACAACCCTATTACAACACATGGACAACCCTATTAAAACACATGGACAACCCTATTAAAACACATGGACAACCCTATTAAAACATGTGGACAACCCTATTAAAACACATGGACAACCCTAATACAACACATGGACAACCCTATTAAAACACATGGATAACCATATTACAAGACTTGGACAACCACTATGCAACACATGGACAACCCTATTAAAACACATGGACAACCCTATTAAAACACATGGACAACCCTAATACAACACATGGACAACCACAATACAACACATGGACAACCCTATTAAAACACATGGACAACCTTATTAAAACACATGGACAACCCCATTACAAGACATGGACAACCCTATTAAAACACATGGATAACCATATTACAAGACTTGGACAACGCTATGCAACACATGGACAACCCTATTAAAACACATGGACAACCCTAATACAACACATGGACAACCACAATGCAACACATGGACAACCCTATTAAAACACATGGACAACCCTATTACAACACATGGACAACCACAATGCAACACATGGACAACCCTATTAAAACACATGGACAACCCTATTAAAACACATGGACAACCCTATTAAAACACATGGACAACCCTAATACAACACATGGACAACCCTATTAAAACACATGGACAACCCTAATACAACACATGGACAACCACAATGCAACACATGGACAACCCTATTAAAACACATGGACAACCCTATTAAAACACATGGACAACCCTATTAAAACACATGGACAACCCTAATACAACACATGGACAACCCCATTACAAGACATGGACAACCCTATTACACCACATGGACAACCCCATTACAAGACATGGACAATCCTATTACAACACATGGACAATCCTATTACAACACATGGACAACCTTATTAAAACACATGGACAACCCTATTAAAACACTTGGACAACCCTATTAAAACACATGGACAACCCTATTAAAACACATGGACAACCCTATTAAAACACTTGGACAACCCTATTACACCACATGGACAACCCTATTAAAACACATGGACAACCCTATTACACCACATGGACAACCCTATTAAAACACATGGACAACCCTATTAACACCACATGGACAACCCTATTATACCAGATGGACAATCCTATTACACCACATGGACAACCCTATTACACCACATGGACAACCCTATTAACACCACATGGACAACCCTATTATACCAGATGGACAATCCTATTAAAACACATGGACAACCCTTTTGCACCACATGGACAACCCTATTAAAACACATGGACAACCCTATTAAAACACATGGACAACCCTATTAAAACACATGGACAACCCTATTAAAACACATGGACAACCCTATTAAAATACATGGACAACCTTATTACAACACATGGACAACCCTATTACACCACATGGACAATCCTATTAAAACACATGGACAACCCTTTTGCACCACATGGACAACCCTATTAAAACACATGCACAACCCTATTAAAATACATGGACAACCCTATTACACCACATGGACAACCTTATTAAAACACATGGACAACCCTATTAAAGCACATGGACAACCCTAATACTACACAGGAACAACCACAATACAACACACGTTTAAATATGAGCTTACATGAATGCATCAACACATACACATTCACGCATACACACACTGCATTGTTGGGAATGGCCCGTCAGTAAGCATTTCACCTTTTGTCGACACCTGTTGTTTACCAAGCATGTGGCAAAAAAGATTTGATTTGATTTGATTTGAAGCACCCAAACAAACACTCAGATGTAAGGCTTAGTACACACACACACACACACACATACACACACACCATTCATATACACACACCTACTCTATATACCAGCCTAGATACAGTACATGGAGTCATCAGACACACATTCCCATGTGAATTCTGAAGCATCCACTGGGAGTGATAAGTAATACAATTTCAGAGTGTGGCTGTGTCTGCTGGGCTGAAGGTCAGACTAGCCACCTCTCTGAGGCTCATTTGGAGCCGTTCACCGTGACCAAACAGGAAGCTAAGCCTGAGCACGCTTTAGTAATATTATATCAAGATGAGGAGGGAATGCTGCTGACAGCTGTGACCGCCTATTAATTATCCTTTCCTAAAACTGTGACTGTGTGTGCGTGTCATTCTCGCTCTGTGAGAAAGCGAAAGAGCATCATGCCTGTTTGCGTGTCACAATGCTCAATCATTCGCATCAAATCTGTTCTTCCCATAAATATACAGTATTTTACCAGGATAGTTGACTGAGAACACATTCACATTTACAGCAAAAACCTGTGGAATAGTTAGAGGGGAGAGGAGGGGCGAGAAATTAGACAATTGGAAGCTAGGGATGATTAGGTGACCATGATGGTATGAGAGCCAGATTGGAAATTTAGCCAGGACACCGGGGTTAACATCCCTACTCTTATGATAAGTTTCATGAGATCTTTAGTGACCACAGAGAGTCAGGATACCCGTTTAACAGCACCCTTTTGACCATAGAAAATAGTGCCTCCGACTGGCCCTCCAACACTAAGGGAGAATGGAACACTAAGGGAGAATGGAACAATAAGGGGGAATACAATACTAAGGGAGAATGGAACACTAAGGGAGAATGGAACACTAAGAGAGAATGGAACACTAAGGGAGAATGGAACACTAGGGGAGAATGGCACACTAAGGGGAGAATAGAACACTAAGGGAGAATGGAACACTTAGGGAGAATGGAACGCTACGGGGAGAATGGAACACTAAGGGGAGAATGGAACACTAAGGGGAGAATGGAACACTAAGGGGAGAATGGAACACTAAGGGAAAATGGAACAGTAAGGGAGATTGGAACACTAAGGGAGAATGGAACACTCAGGGAGAATGGAACACTCAGGGAGAATGGAACACTCAGGGAGAATGGAACACTAAGGGAGAATGGAACACCAAGGGGAGAATGGAACACTTAGGGAGAATGGAACACTAAGGGAGAATGGAACACTAATGGAGAATAAAACGCTAAGGTTCAACAAGAGCAGGTTCTATATACTGTCCATCTGTCTGTCCCTTCTCTCTCTCCTTCTTTCGCTCCCTTCCTCCTTCTCTCCCTCCTATCTCCTTCTCTCCTCTCCTTCCCTCCTCCTCCCATCTCCCCTGGTCCTTCTGATAGTGAGTGGGGGCTCAGCTCAGCGTGAATAAGATGTTGGGTGCATGGTAATTGAATAGGTATTGATTGCACTGCAGCGTGGCATACGAGAGGCAAATGAAGGCCCAAGGAACAGAATGAGGCACCACCGACCGACTGACTGTGCCGCTCATCCCACCTTCCGCAGGAAACACACAAACCCAGTACGTCTTACAACACACTGACCAGCTCACAGAGACAAGTAATTGTAGATGACGTTGTATTGATACGCTACATCACCAAAAGTATGTGGACACCTGCTCGTCGAACATCTAATTCCAAAATCATGGTCATTAATATGGATTGGTCCCCCTTTAACTGCTTTAACAGCCTCCAGTCTTCTGGGAAGGCTTTCCACTAGATGTTGGAACATTGCTGGGACTTGCTTACATTCAGCCACAAGAGCATTAGTGAGGTTGGGCACTGAGGTCAGGCACTGATGTTGGGCAACATCAGTTGGGCTTCCAAATCATCCCAAGAGTGTTCGATGGGGTTGAGGTCAGGGCTCTGTGCAGGCCAGTCAAGTTCTTCCACACCGATCTCGACAAACCATTTCTGTATGGACCTCGCTTTATGCACGGCATTGTCATGCTGAACCAGGAAAGGGCCTTTCCTAAAAGGTTGCCACAAAGTTAAAAGCACAGTATCGTCTAGAATGTCATTGTATGCTGTAGCATTAATATTTCCCTTCACTGGAACTAAGGGGCCTAGCCCGAAACATGAAAAACAACCCCAGACCATTATTTCTCCTCCACCAAACTTTACAGTTGGCACTGCATTCGGGCAGGTAATTTTCTCCTGGCATCCGCCAAACACAGATTCGTCCGTCGGACTGCCAGGGTATTTGGAAATAGCCAAGGGATGGTTTTTGAGCACCTTCAAACTATTTAACTAATACATTTGAATATTTGTAGCTACTTTTTAAGGAAATACCTGCAATTAACTTGTGCAATACAAAATCATGGTGGTCCCCAGTCACGTGTCACATCATTATGAAGCTCATGGTGGTCCCCAGTCATGTGTCACATCATTATGAAGCTCATGGTGGTCCCCAGTCATGTGTCACATCATTATGAAGCTCATGGTGGTCCCCAGTCACGTGTCACATCATTATGAAGATCATGGTGGTCCCCAGTCACCTGTCACATCATTATGAAGCTCATGGTGGTCCCCAGTCACGTGTCACATCAATATGAAGCTCATGGTGGTCCCCAGTCACGTGTCACATCATTATGAAGCTCATGGTGGTCCCCAGTCACGTGTCACATCATTATGAAGCTCATGGTGGTCCCCAGTCACGTGTCACATCATTATGAAGCTCATGGTGGTACCCAGTCACCTGTCACATCATTATGAAGCTCATGGTGGTCCCCAGTCACGTGTCACATCAATATGAAGCTCATGGTGGTCCCCAGTCACGTGTTACATCATTATGAAGCTCATGGTGGTCCCCAGTCACGTGTTACATCATTATGAAGCTCATGGTGGTCCCCAGTCACGTGTCACATCATTATGAAGCTCATGGTGGTCACCTGTCACATCATTATGAAGCTCATGGTGGTCCCCAGTCACCTGTCACATGGTGTTTGTTTACAAGCACACAACAACAAGAGACCGGAGCCTTGTCACTCACTGTTGTGCAGCATGCACCAAGTGATCTAGTTACAGTATGGAATTCACTACTATATGTTTTCCTGCTAGATATTTTACAGCTATTAAGTTAACTGTTTCAAATGTGCTAAATGCTCTGCAGTTGGGCATTTGATTTGCTAAGTGGTTAGCTTCTTTCAAAATCAAGCATTCACTTGGTAACAGCAGTGAATCCCCTTCTGGATCAAGAGCCTTGCTGGCTAATATTTGTTTTGTGCATGCAGAATACTGTGAGTAGCATTTTGTTGTTACTTGTATACCAGTGGTGGTCGGTGCCGTTTAAGATGAGTGAGGATAATATATTTTTTTTATGAGCATAACATTATTTTTATTACAGCATATTGGATGACTGTCATTCATATTCCATTCACCCAGCTCAATGTAAAATGGATAGGTTTAGGCTACTTACTACATGATACAAACGTTTTCCTAATACCCATCATGAGGTTTTTACAACCTAGCCTATGAATGAAAGTTTACAACATAGGGGCACAGGTCCAGATAAATTTGAGTAATCAAGGTGACAGACATCGACACATTCAATACCACCGTGCACAATCTTGCTTGCATCTAGCTAATCTAAGGTGTAATCAGTAGTCCAACAGTTCAAACAAGAGTTTATATTGGTCAAATTCTGGTATGTTCCATTTGCATCTGTTTAATATTTTCTTTTCAACAGAATTGGCGGAATGAATACATGCAAACACAGTTCACTTTCATAGCAGCCAGATCGTTGTATAATTGCTTCTTGCATCTACGCACTCTCCTCCCCTCACCTTTTCCCTTTGCTTGTGGACTTCAGTGCACAATGCATCAGCTGTCTGTGAACAGGCGAAAAACCTTTCCAAGCCAAACCTTCATATCATAACCGCTACACACCACTTACATCGTTGTCACCATATTAGCTAACGTCAAGTCAACAACATAGCTAATAGAACTAACGCATTAGTAAACCCTCTACAATCATGCAGTAGTACAGTGTACTTAGCAGTTAAACCGGTGGGCCCCTGTGACAATAAATTAATAAAACCAAAAGATTACCTTGACTTGGAAGAGTTCCAGTGTTGGATAGCCATAGCCAGCTAGCTAACATAGCATCCCTCTCTGTTTCAGCCGGGTGAGTAGGCTAAACTAGTTAGCTTGCGGCATTTGCCGGAAATGAAATATAGCCAGCTCTTTCTCTCTCTCTCTCTCTCTCTCTTGCTTCTCCTTTATTTTTAATGAAATGTATTTGTTCAAAACTGTTTAACTATTGTCTTTCTCTCTCTTTGAGTCAACTACTCACCACATTTTAAATACTGCAGTGCTTGCTAGCTGTAGCTTATGCTTTCACTGCTAGTTTCATTCTCTGATCCTTTGATTAGGTGGACAACATGTCAGTTCATGCTGCAAGAGCTCTGATAGGTTTGAGGATGTCCTCTGGAAGTTGTCATAATTACTGAGTAAGACTATGGAATCCCAAGTCTCATAGGTTTTGTATTGAAGTCAATATACTAGAGGAGGACGGAAACTAGCTGTCCTCTGGCTACACCATGGTGCTCACCTACAGAGTGCTGTTGAGGCTACTGTAGACCTTCAATGCAAAATGATGTGTTTTAATCAATTATTTGTGACATGAATATATTCAGTATAGTTTCATCCTTTTTTCACTATTTTTCCATACACTTGTTAGCATTACTAAACATTAGATTACATAGTGTTAGTGAGGTTTGAAAACAGCACCCCTTGTGTTCAGTGCCGGTATTACCGAATATCCCGGTATGGCACAAGGTCGGTATGAAGGTATGACAATGTGGATACCGCCGAAGCCTACTAGGTACTGTAGGGAAGGTTAAGATTGACTCTATTGGTCTTGGACACACCATGTCTATATATTAGTAATCAGCACGAATGAGTGAAGGCAGAGGGAAAGCATCTCCTAATGGTACACATATCTTCAGACAGAACAGCCTCCATTACCCTGTAATGGATCAGAGGCACTGTCATATTTCACTGTGATGTTGCCATTAGACTGCCATACAGGGCTGCCATACAGTATCAGTGTGCTCTGTAAAGGAGGATGGAGATGTCTGCTAAGGAACAATAACCTATTGTCTTGTCAGCATCTCGTTGCTATGCACATGCCAAACCCTCCTGTACCCTAGGGAACTCAAGGAGTTAAAAACACCATAGAAATACTGCTGCATGAGGAGGAGCTTGGATTTCATTTGAGGCGTGGCCTCGCTATCTATTGCAGTGCCAACATATGACATCATCATATATAGGATAATATTGTTTGTACTTTATTTTACGATACTGTTTTCACTGGTATTCACATGGTAATAATGTAGGTATTTTCATGCAATTATTCAGAGAATGAATCGTAACTGTATTGAAAAATCGGGAATGAATCAGATTAACAATTTAAAGGTGTAGCATCACACTTCATTCACAAAAGAGGATTTTTTTGAAGTTGTACTCTAGCTAGGTAGTGGAGACAGAGGGCGTGTGGGCTCTAATTGCCAGTATTTAGTAGAGATCTGTAACCAGCATAACTGACCGTCTCTCCCCAAGACAGACCATTCCTGCTGGCCCCTCTGCTGTTTCATTCATTCATTGCAGGGGGAGGATTGTAGCTACAGTCCTAATGCGATGTGGACAGACAGGCAGTGTGCAGGCAGGCCAGCCAAGCTGATGCTGAGCCCCTGGCCACGCATGTGTGACAGAGACGCATAAGCTGCAGTCAGCGTCCTGAGAGGTGAACCAGGGAGAGGCAGCTAAGCGGGCCGCATAGCCAATGCGGGGCGAGCACTGGTTGTCATGGGAACACATTGATTATTTAACAATTTGGACGAAGCCTGTGCCCTACGCTTGCCAAGGTTTAGTGGGAGTCTTTGTAGCTTTGCAGTCTCGAGCCAACTCAGTGCTGTAAGGTGCAGTGCTGTTTTGAGATAATACATGAGGAAACAAGAATCATAGATTAATAGATGGACAGATGGAAGGAAGGAAGGAAGGAAGGAGGGATGGATGGATGGTTAAGAGAGGGAGGGAGGGAGGGAGGGAGGGAGGGAGGGAGGGAGGGAGGGAGGGAGGGAGGGAGGGAGGGAGGGAGGGAGGGAGGGAGGGAGGGAGGGAGGGAAGGAAGGAAGGAAGTGTGGATGGAGAGAGGGAGGGATGGATGTATGGAATAAAGGATGGATGGATGGATCAAGGGATGATGGATGGATGAAAATAGGGAGGGAAGGAAGGAAGGAAGTACGGGTGGATGGAGGGAACGAGAGATGTATGGAGGGAGGACAGAAGGGAGGATGGATGAATGGATGGATGGATGGAAGGAGGGATGAATAAATCGATAGATAACAATTTGGAGGACACTAATGTGAACACATGGATGTATACAGATAGACATGGGGGGTTTTGTATAGTATGTTTGTCATTTGGGATTGGTTGGTTGTAATAGTTGTACAGTCAGTCCTGTTGGGAGAGCAGCCTGAGCAGGGTGTGTGTGTATGTGTTTGTCTTTATGTGTGTGTGTGTCCTCTCCAAGCCTGAGCTGCAGGTGGACAAAAGTGAACAGAGACAGATGGCTGGAAAAACAGCATTTAATGATGACTGTTTGAATTAAAAGGAAATTACGGGATTTTATGATAATCTTATCCAGATTTGGTTAATTCCCCCCATGCAGCTCAGTCACACCCTTATACCACATTTGGACGGTCGCCAACCTTTTTAACCGGCGTCCTCCCCTGTTACCCTCTGCCCTTTCACCTCATTCGCCAGCCATCCCCATTTAACCTCCACAATCCCTGATGCACACACACACACACATATTTACACACACACACACACACACACACACACACACACACACACACACACACACACACACACACACACACACACACACACACACACACACACACACACAGCACTGTACCCAGGCATTGTAAATTTGTGTTTATCTTGACCTCTGTGAGCCTAGAGATCAGACTGTGTAAGCCTCTCTCTCAAGGACGTGGCCTGTACAGGGCTCTCTTAGTCCCAGCAGAAAGAACAAGCTGTCTGCTATCTATGTCATAAAGCTGTGTGCGGCCAGGCCCATGCTGTTGCCCTGGCCCCACAGCCCCACACTGTTGCCCTGGCCCCAAGCTGTTGCCCTGGCCCCAAGCTGTTGCCCTGGCCCCAAGCTGTTGCCCTGGCCCCACGGCCCCACGCTGTTGCCCTTGCCCCACGGCCCCAGGCTGTTGCCCTGGCCCCACGGCCCCACGCGGTTGCCCTGGCCCCACGCTGCTGCCCTGGCCCCACGGCCCCAGGCTGTTGCCCTGGCCCCACGGCCCCACGCGGTTGCCCTGGCCCCACGCTGCTGCCCTGGCCCCACGCTGTTGCCCTGGCCCCACGCGGTTGCCCTGGCCCCACGCTGCTGCCCTGGCCCCACGCTGTTGCCCTGGCCCCACGCTGTTGCCCTGGCCCCACGCTGCTGCCCTGGCCCCACGCTGTTGCCCTGGCCCCACGCTGTTGCCCTGGCCCCACGCTGTTGCCCTGGCCCCACGGCCCCACGCTGTTGCCCTGGCCCCACGGCCCCACGCTGTTTCCCTGGCCCCACGCTGCTGCCCTGGCCCCACGCTGTTGCCCTGGCCCCACGGCCCCACGCAGTTGTCCAGGCCCCATGCTGTTGCCCTGGCCCCACGCTGTTGCCCTGGCCCCACGACCCCACGCTGTCGCCCTTGCCCCACGGCCCCAGGCTGTTGCCCTGGCCCCACGGCCCCACGCGGTTTCCCTGGCCCCACGCTGCTGCCCTGGCCCCACGCTGTTGCCCTGGCCCCACGCGGTTTCCCTGGCCCCACGCTGCTGCCCTGGCCCCACGCTGCTGCCCTGGCTCCACGCTGCTGCCCTGGCCCCACGCTGCTGCCCTGGCCCCACGCTGTTGCCCTGGCCCCACGGCCCCACGCGGTTGCCCTGGCCCCACGCTGCTGCCCTGGCCCCACGCGGTTGCCCTGGCCCCATGCTGTTGCCCTGGCCCCACGCTGCTTCCCTGGCCCCACGTGGTTGCCCTGGCCCCACGCTGCTGCCCTGGCCCCACGCTGTTGCCCTGGCCCCACGTTGTTGTCCTGGCCCCACGCTGTTGCCCTGGCCCCACGGCCCCACGCTGTTGCCCTGGCCCCACGCTGCTGCCCTGGCCCCACGCTGTTGCCCTGGACCCACGGCCCCACGCAGTTGCCCTGGCCCCACGCTGCTGCCCTGGCCCCACGCTGTTGCCCTGGCCCCACGGCCCCACGCGGTTGCCCTGGCCCCATGCTGCTGCCCTGGCCCCACGCGGTTGCCCTGGCCCCACGCGGTTGCCCTGGCCCCATGCTGTTGCCCTGGCCCCACGCTGCTGCCCTGGCCCCACGCTGCTGCCCTGGCCCCACGCTGCTGCCCTGGCCCCATGCTGTTGCTCTGGCCCCACGCTGCTGCCCTGGCCCCACGCTGTTGCCCTGGCCCCACGGCCCCACGCGGTTGCCCTGGCCCCACGCTGCTGCCCTGGCCCCACGCTGTTGCCCTGGCCCCACGCTGTTGCCCTGGCCCCACGCTGCTGCCCTGGCCCCACGGCCCCACGCTGTTGCCCTGGCCCCACGCTGTTGCCCTGGCCCCACGGCCCCACGCGGTTGCCCTGGCCCCACGCGGTTGCCCTGGCCCCACGCTGCTGCCCTGGCCCCACGCTGCTGCCCTGGCCCCACGCTGTTGCCCTGGCCCGACGGCCCCACGCTCATCAGCCCTCTCCTCCTCCAGCCCAACTCCCACTTCAGAGACAACACACCACTCTATGGCGGATTTAGGATTACACAGACAGATTATCTTCCCCTTTCTTTTTGTTTGCTTGTTAAGGGTGATACAGATACTGGGATTACCCACTTCAATCCCAGACAAGGATGCCATTTTTATTTTCAGACAGACAGTTTTGAAACCCTATGAGGTTTATAGTGCTATTTTGATGTTTATTTATTTTTATCATTGATTAGCCAGCTAGGAAGTAACCTCTCTGCTGCTTTTGATAAACTAATTCGTTCCTGCTGTAGTGCTTGTCTTTTGTGGTCCCTTGGCTGTGGCACTGGATTCAGTTCGCTAGTTTAGTCCAGTACAGTGACAGAGCAGAAATAGTCCCCACTGTGGCCCTCAGGCTTCGTCTCTCCATTGGGACCTATTGGCTGTGGGGGATGAATAGACCTCTTAAAAGCCTGGGTGTCTCCCCACAGTCTATGGTGTTGTGGCACACTGTGCATATCTAAAACACACACGCATACTTCTAAAAGCATGTAAAGGGAGCTGCTGCTACCTTAAACCTTTTGCTTTCGGTCTGATAAGAACATGTCTGCCCTGTATTTTTATGATAAACAGGAAATGCCTAAATGTGTGCAGGTCATGAAAGACGTGCACACACAAGCACTGTCGCGAGCATCTGTTCATCCACATGCAGGTTACAAGCCATGATTGTGCCAGGTGAGGGACGTTTGTGCCGAGTGAGGGACGTCACAGCTCGCCATGAAACTATACTGCAGATCTGAGGAAACGGTCACGTCTACAGTACGTAGCTTTACCGCTGGATTTTAAGAGGCGTTTGCCTGATAAGAGAAGTCACTGAGTGAAAATAAAATAACGAAGCTCTGGAACGACAACGAGACAAACTGGGGTTTAACAGCTTGCATGTTGGATAATGAATGATGCCAATCGAAGGGAGTGAGGCTTAAATACACACACATACAGCTCTAATTGTATGTCTGTGTATTTATATACCATGGCCCAGCATCAAAGGACATAACTCAAGCTGTGTAATAAATTGTGTGGTTCTTTTCTCTCAGGCTGTGACCTGTTATATTGGAGTGTTGCACCGCGCGTGCACCTCCTGTGAGTCCTGTGTGAAAGAATTGCCATTTAGGAATAAAAGAGCCGTGTACGTAAGGGAAAAACCGTTTCAAAACTTGTCTCAAGTGAACCTTCGATGCCGTCACTAAGGTGGAGAGACGCTACGGAAATAAATGAACGAACGAGAGTCTGTGCCACGAAAGCAATCAGCCCGTAGCTGCAACGACCCCTTGACACATTTAAAGTAGTTAGGTCATATGTAATATCACAGGCCATAGGCTGCCACATCACGCTGACAAAACATGGAGAGTGCATGTGTGCTCATCGTGTGTGGCGATAGAGGTTGGTGGAACAAGATTAGAATCAATGGGGATCAATAGGAGTGGCTCCACATCAAAAAGCCCTAAGAATCTGGTAATGTGTGAATAGTGAATACTAGAGGGAGACAGTAAGGGGAGGCAGGGAGATGTGGTGGTAGTGAGGGACCAGTATCTCCTTTCTGCTGGACTTCAGGCAGCATGGTCCATCCCCTTACCCCCACAGCTCAATCAGATCAATAGAGAGAACAGCCAGTGGTCCAGCATTCCAGACTTATAAGGAGAGGCCATTACGCTCTGTGTCCAGTCCAGTCTACTGGTACTGTGTCCTGCTCCTCCTCTGTCTTCTTCTCTACTGAGAGCTGCTAGTCTTTCTGTAACATTTAACTGAGAACAGCATTCACATCAGATCCTTGCGAGGGGACGTTTTCAAAGAAGAAATGATGTTGATAACTGCCGCTGTGAGATGCGTGTCTTTGCAGTGCCCTCTCCTGCACTCTGTTTTTACTGGTGCCCCCTCCACAGGACCAGAACATCTCCTCTGATACAACATGCATGAGATGTTGAGAAATGAACGCCAGCCACTAGGGGGCGTAATGGAGCCTGAACAGCCGGATTGAGATCTATTTCGGATCAAATCCAGGAATGGATTAGTTTTTGTGTCTTACTGACTTTATAGGCCAGCCATATTCAACAGGGGGACTGCGGTCCGGATCCAGACCCAGAATGAGGTCAATACGGGCCACGGGGTCACGATTTCTTTTTGAACTCAGTCAGATCTCAACCCCTGGTATTATATGAACACACATAAGACATGGCAAAATGTTTAAAATTGCAGGAAATTAGCTTTAAAGGGTAACTCTCAACTCCGATTTCTGCCTTGCCCAACCTCTTCAACAACAACAAAAATGCTTTCAAGTGAGAAGTTGTGGGTGGGGGGGGAATTGCTCATAAATATTCATTTTGGGTGTGGTTAAATGTAGTAGATCCCAACACTTTCTCACTAAAACATACTTACCAGAAGTCCACTGTCAGACTCAGATAATAAAATGATGTGCATCGCGAGCATATACGTCTCACATTGGTAAGCCGCCGAGTTCCTGCCATCTATTGCCACTTGCAGTGTAAGTTGGAATCCCCCGTGCAAAAAAAAACCGGTAAAGTGTAGATTTACATTTAGTGCGGTATTGTGTTGGGAAGAAAAGTGCAATCATCATCTTGAAAATGAATATTAGTAGCTCAATTCAATCCAACCTGCACTGCAGTATTTACGCAGTAGCTCTTTTTTTGGGCAGATTGGTTGTGGGTACTGTATAAAAACAGGTATGCTTTCACTTTTCAGAATTAGAAGTGTTGGCACGGGATGAATATTGTAAATGAACGATTTGAGAAACAAAAAAAGATAACTAACCCATGTGGGATAAGAATTCTCAACCATTGAACTATGAGCCTATTGCACCACAATTCACTCATAGCCATTAGGAAATAATACGAGTTGACATGACCACCGTTGTCGTGTACATCTAGAAGGGAGTGTATTTTATACCGAACCCCTCCCTTGAGATGACGTAAACATCATGATGTCAATGGTAGAGTTCAACTACTAGGGGCAAAAAGAGCTAGATTTACTACTAACAGACCAAAATATATCACTTTTGCAATGAACTGTCGAAATGAAGACCAGATTGACGTGTTTCACAATAACTAAGAACTTAAACATCTGGGTTTCCCTGGAAGAAATCGCATTGCTAGAGGCGTTACTACAGACCCGGGTTCATTCCCAAAGGACGGCGCACAATTGGCCCAGCGTCGTCCGCGTTATGGTAGGCCATCAAAACATAGACGTGGTATTGGATGCCAGACTTCAAATTGTCATTTCCAGCGATTTAGAACAGGTAGTGAAAGTAGCGGACAGGAAAAGATGATTGTGATATCCTAGGTGATGGCCCAATGGTCCCAACACACACACAGTTTGTTCAAATGGAGTCTAACACAGGAAGCAGGCAATAATAACACCACTGGTCTCTTTTCCCCCACTTCTCATTCTCAGTCCTCACACCTACTGTAGCCATCTTCCACCCATCCCCAGCGAGACACACACAACGACTGTTCCCATGGTATTCACTTACTGGCTCCTAGCTACCACACACACACACTGAGGTAATGTTGTATCTCTTCATCTATCTTTGCAGGCGAACCCTCCCCCTGTCATCGTCAACGCAGACTCATTGGATGCAGGCCCTTATGTAAGTATCCATTCTGTTGTCTCTCTGTGTGGATGGAGTATCCATTCTGTTGTCTCTCTTTGTGGATGGAGTATCTATTCTGTTGTCTCTCTATGTGAATGGAGTATCTATTCTGTTGTCTCTCTGTGTGAATGGAGTATCTATTCGGTTGTCTCTCTGTGTGGATGGAGTATCTATTCTGTTGTCTCTCTGTGTGAATGGAGTATCTATTCGGTTGTCTCTCTGTGTGGATGGAGTATCTATTCGGTTGTCTCTCTTTGTGGATGGAGTATCTATTCGGTTGTCTCTCTGTGTGGATGGAGTATCTATTCTGTTGTCTCTCTGTGTGAATGGAGTATCTATTCGGTTGTCTCTCTGTGTGGATGGAGTATCTATTCGGTTGTCTCTCTTTGTGGATGGAGTATCTATTCGGTTGTCTCTCTGTGTGGATGGAGTATCTATTCTGTTGTCTCTCTGTGTGAATGGAGTATCTATTCGGTTGTCTCTCTGTGTGGATGGAGTATCTATTCGGTTGTCTCTCTTTGTGGATGGAGTATCTATTCGGTTGTCTCTCTTTGTGGATGGAGTATCCATTTTGTTGTCTCTCTGTGTGGATGGAGTATCTATTCTGTTGTCTCTCTGTGTGGATGGAGTATCTATTCTGTTGTCTCTCTGTGTGAATGGAGTATCTATTCGGTTGTCTCTCTGTGTGGATGGAGTATCCATTCTGTTGTCTCTCTTTGTGGATGGAGTATCTATTCTGTTGTCTCTCTCTGTGGATGGAGTATCTATTCGGTTGTCTCTCTTTGTGGATGGAGTATCTATTCTGTTGTCTCTCTATGTGAATGGAGTATCTATTCGGTTGTCTCTCTTTGTGGATGGAGTATCTATTCTGTTGTCTCTCTATGTGAATGGAGTATCTATTCGGTTGTCTCTCTTTGTGGATGGAGTATCTATTATGTTGTCTCTCTGTGTGGATGGAGTATCTATTCTGTTGTCTCTCTGTGTGGATGGAGTATCTATTCTGTTGTCTCTCTGTGTGGATGGAGTATCTATTCTGTTGTCTCTCTGTGTGGATGGAGTATCTATTCTGTTGTCTCTCTGTGTGAATGGAGTATCTATTCGGTTGTCAATCTTTGTGGATGGAGTATCTATTCTGTTGTCTCTCTGTGTGGATGGAGTATCTATTCTGTTGTCTCTCTGTGTGGATGGAGTATCTATTCTGTTGTCTCTCTGTGTGGATGGAGTATCTATTCTGTTGTCTCTCTGTGTGGATGGAGTATCTATTCTGTTGTCTCTCTGTGTGGATGGAGTATCTATTCTGTTGCCTCTGTGTGGATGGGGTATCTATTCTGTTGTCTCTCTGTGTGGATGGAGTATCTATTCTGTTGCCTCTGTGTGGATGGAGTATCTATTCTGTTGTCTCTCTGTGTGGATGGAGTATCTATTCTGTTGTCTCTCTATGTGGATGGAGTATCTATTCTGTTGTCTCTCTGTGTGGATGGAGTATCTATTCTGTTGTCTCTATGTGGATGGAGTATATATTCTGTTGTTTAACTGTGTGGATGGAGTATCTATTCTGTTGTCTCTATGTGGATGGAGTATCTATTCTGTTGTCTCTCTGTGTGGATGGAGTATCTATTCTGTTGCCTCTGTGTGGATGGAATATCTATTCTGTTGTCTCTCTGTGTGGATGGAGTATCTATTCTGTTGTTTAACTGTGTGGATGGAGTATCTATTCTGTTGCCTCTGTGTGGATGGAGTATCTATTATGTTGTCTGTGTGGATGGAGTATCTATTCTGTTGTTTAACTGTGTGGATGGAGTATCTATTCTGTTGTTTAACTGTGTGGATGGAGTATCTATTCTGTTGCCTCTGTGTGGATGGAGTATCTATTATGTTGTCTCTGTGTGGATGGAGTATCTATTATGTTGTTTAACTGTGTGGATGGAGTATCTATTCTGTTGTTTAACTGTGTGGATGGAGTATCTATTCTGTTGCCGGTCTGTGTGGATGGAGTATTAATTCTGTTGCCCTCTCTGTGTGGATGGAGTATCAATTATGTTGTTTAACTGTGTAGATGGAGTATAAATTCTGTTGTTTAACTGTGTAGATGGAGTATAAATTCTGTTGTTTAACTGTGTAGATGGAGTATAAATTCTGTTGTTTAACTGTGTGGGTGGAGTATCAATTCTGTTGTTTAACTGTGTGGGTGGAGTATATATTCTGTTGTTTAACTGTGTGGATGGAATATAAATTCTGTTGTCTCTCTGAGTCAATGGAGTATCTATTCTGTTGTCTCTCTGAGTCAATGGATTATCTATTCTGTTGCCGGTCTGTGTGGATGGAGTATCTATTCTGTTGTCTCTCTGAGTCAATGGAGTATCTATTCGGTTGTCTCTCTTTGTGGATGGAGTATCTATTCTGTTGTCTCTCTATGTGAATGGAGTATCTATTCGGTTGTCTCTCTTTGTGGATGGAGTATCTATTCTGTTGTCTCTCTTTGTGGATGGAGTATCCATTCTGTTGTCTCTCTATGTGAATGGAGTATCTATTCGGTTGTCTCTCTTTGTGGATGGAGTATCCATTCTGTTGTCTCTCTATGTGAATGGAGTATCTATTCGGTTGTCTCTCTTTGTGGATGGAGTATCTATTCTGTTGTCTCTCTGTGTGGATGGAGTATCTATTCTGTTGTCTCTCTGTGTGGATGGAGTATCTATTCTGTTGTCTCTGTGTGGATGGAGTATCTATTCTGTTGTCTCTCTGTGTGGATGGAGTGTCTATTCTGTTGTCTCTCTGTGTGGATGGAGTATCTATTCTGTTGTTTAACTGTGTGGATGGAGTATCTATTCTGTTGTCTCTCTGTGTGGATGGAGTATCTATTCTGTTGCCTCTCTGTGTGGAGCGAGTTTATATTCTGTTGTATCTCTGTGTGGATGGAGTATCTATTCTGTTGTCTCTCTGTGTGGATGGAGTATCTATTCTGTTGCCTCTCTGTGTGGATGGAGTGTCTATTCTGTTGTCTCTCTGTGTGGATGGAGTATCTATTCTGTTGTTGAACTGTGTGGATGGAGTATCTATTCTGTTGTCTCTCTGTGTGGATGGAATATCTATTCTGTTGTCTCTCTGTGTGGATGGAGTATCTATTCTGTTGCCTCTCTGTGTGGATGGAGTTTATATTCTGTTGTATCTCTGTGTGGATGGAGTATCTATTCTGTTGTCTCTCTGTGTGGATGGAGTATCTATTCTGTTGCCTCTCTGTGTGGATGGAGTATCTATTCTGTTGTCTCTCTGTGTGGATGGAGTATCAATTATGTTGTTTAACTGTGTAGATGGAGTATAAATTCTGTTGTTTAACTGTGTAGATGGAGTATAAATTCTGTTGTTTAACTGTGTAGATGGAGTATAAATTCTGTTGTTTAACTGTGTGGGTGGAGTATCAATTCTGTTGTTTAACTGTGTGGGTGGAGTATATATTCTGTTGTTTAACTGTGTGGATGGAGTATAAATTCTGTTGTCTCTCTGAGTCAATGGAGTATCTATTCTGTTGTCTCTCTGAGTCAATGGAGTATCTATTCTGTTGTCTCTCTGAGTCAATGGATTATCTATTCTGTTGCCGGTCTGTGTGGATGGAGTATCTATTCTGTTGTCTCTCTGAGTCAATGGAGTATCTATTCGGTTGTCTCTCTTTGTGGATGGAGTATCTATTCTGTTGTCTCTCTATGTGAATGGAGTATCTATTCGGTTGTCTCTCTTTGTGGATGGAGTATCTATTCTGTTGTCTCTCTTTGTGGATGGAGTATCCATTCTGTTGTCTCTCTATGTGAATGGAGTATCTATTCGGTTGTCTCTCTTTGTGGATGGAGTATCCATTCTGTTGTCTCTCTATGTGAATGGAGTATCTATTCGGTTGTCTCTCTTTGTGGATGGAGTATCTATTCTGTTGTCTCTCTGTGTGGATGGAGTATCTATTCTGTTGTCTCTCTGTGTGGATGGAGTATCTATTCTGTTGTCTCTGTGTGGATGGAGTATCTATTCTGTTGTCTCTCTGTGTGGATGGAGTGTCTATTCTGTTGTCTCTCTGTGTGGATGGAGTATCTATTCTGTTGTTTAACTGTGTGGATGGAGTATCTATTCTGTTGTCTCTCTGTGTGGATGGAGTATCTATTCTGTTGCCTCTCTGTGTGGAGCGAGTTTATATTCTGTTGTATCTCTGTGTGGATGGAGTATCTATTCTGTTGTCTCTCTGTGTGGATGGAGTATCTATTCTGTTGCCTCTCTGTGTGGATGGAGTGTCTATTCTGTTGTCTCTCTGTGTGGATGGAGTATCTATTCTGTTGTTGAACTGTGTGGATGGAGTATCTATTCTGTTGTCTCTCTGTGTGGATGGAATATCTATTCTGTTGTCTCTCTGTGTGGATGGAGTATCTATTCTGTTGCCTCTCTGTGTGGATGGAGTTTATATTCTGTTGTATCTCTGTGTGGATGGAGTATCTATTCTGTTGTCTCTCTGTGTGGATGGAGTATCTATTCTGTTGCCTCTCTGTGTGGATGGAGTGTCTATTCTGTTGTCTCTCTGTGTGGATGGAGTATCTATTCTGTTGTTTAACTGTGTGGATGGAGTATCTATTCTGTTGTCTCTCTGTGTGGATGGAGTATCTATTCTGTTGCCTCTCTGTGTGGATGGAGTGTCTATTCTGTTGTCTCTCTGTGTGGATGGAGTATCTATTCTGTTGTTTAACTGTGTGGATGGAGTATCTATTATGTTGTCTCTCTGTGTGGATGGAGTATCTATTCTGTTGCCTCTCTGTGTGGAGCGAGTTTATATTCTGTTGTATCTCTGTGTGGATGGAGTATCTATTCTGTTGTCTCTCTGTGTGGATGGAGTATCTATTCTGTTGCCTCTCTGTGTGGATGGAGTGTCTATTCTGTTGTCTCTCTGTGTGGATGGAGTATCTATTCTGTTGTTTAACTGTGTGGATGGAGTATCTATTCTGTTGTCTCTCTGTGTGGATGGAGTATCTATTCTGTTGCCTCTCTGTGTGGATAGAGTATCTATTCTGTTGTTTAACTGTGTGGATGGAGTATCTATTCTGTTGCCTCTGTGTGGATGGAGTATCTATTATGTTGTCTGTGTGGATGGAGTATCTATTCTGTTGTTTAACTGTGTGGATGGAGTATCTATTCTGTTGTTTAACTGTGTGGATGGAGTATCTATTCTGTTGCCTCTGTGTGGATGGAGTATCTATTATGTTGTCTCTGTGTGGATGGAGTATCTATTATGTTGTTTAACTGTGTGGATGGAGTATCTATTCTGTTGTTTAACTGTGTGGATGGAGTATCTATTCTGTTGCCGGTCTGTGTGGATGGAGTATTAATTCTGTTGCCCTCTCTGTGTGGATGGAGTATCAATTATGTTGTTTAACTGTGTAGATGGAGTATAAATTCTGTTGTTTAACTGTGTAGATGGAGTATAAATTCTGTTGTTTAACTGTGTAGATGGAGTATAAATTCTGTTGTTTAACTGTGTGGGTGGAGTATCAATTCTGTTGTTTAACTGTGTGGGTGGAGTATATATTCTGTTGTTTAACTGTGTGGATGGAGTATAAATTCTGTTGTCTCTCTGAGTCAATGGAGTATCTATTCTGTTGTCTCTCTGAGTCAATGGAGTATCTATTCTGTTGTCTCTCTGAGTCAATGGATTATCTATTCTGTTGCCGGTCTGTGTGGATGGAGTATCTATTCTGTTGTCTCTCTGAGTCAATGGAGTATCTATTCGGTTGTCTCTCTTTGTGGATGGAGTATCTATTCTGTTGTCTCTCTATGTGAATGGAGTATCTATTCGGTTGTCTCTCTTTGTGGATGGAGTATCTATTCTGTTGTCTCTCTTTGTGGATGGAGTATCCATTCTGTTGTCTCTCTATGTGAATGGAGTATCTATTCGGTTGTCTCTCTTTGTGGATGGAGTATCCATTCTGTTGTCTCTCTATGTGAATGGAGTATCTATTCGGTTGTCTCTCTTTGTGGATGGAGTATCTATTCTGTTGTCTCTCTGTGTGGATGGAGTATCTATTCTGTTGTCTCTCTGTGTGGATGGAGTATCTATTCTGTTGTCTCTGTGTGGATGGAGTATCTATTCTGTTGTCTCTCTGTGTGGATGGAGTGTCTATTCTGTTGTCTCTCTGTGTGGATGGAGTATCTATTCTGTTGTTTAACTGTGTGGATGGAGTATCTATTCTGTTGTCTCTCTGTGTGGATGGAGTATCTATTCTGTTGCCTCTCTGTGTGGAGCGAGTTTATATTCTGTTGTATCTCTGTGTGGATGGAGTATCTATTCTGTTGTCTCTCTGTGTGGATGGAGTATCTATTCTGTTGCCTCTCTGTGTGGATGGAGTGTCTATTCTGTTGTCTCTCTGTGTGGATGGAGTATCTATTCTGTTGTTGAACTGTGTGGATGGAGTATCTATTCTGTTGTCTCTCTGTGTGGATGGAATATCTATTCTGTTGTCTCTCTGTGTGGATGGAGTATCTATTCTGTTGCCTCTCTGTGTGGATGGAGTTTATATTCTGTTGTATCTCTGTGTGGATGGAGTATCTATTCTGTTGTCTCTCTGTGTGGATGGAGTATCTATTCTGTTGCCTCTCTGTGTGGATGGAGTATCTATTCTGTTGTCTCTCTGTGTGGATGGAGTATCAATTATGTTGTTTAACTGTGTAGATGGAGTATAAATTCTGTTGTTTAACTGTGTAGATGGAGTATAAATTCTGTTGTTTAACTGTGTAGATGGAGTATAAATTCTGTTGTTTAACTGTGTGGGTGGAGTATCAATTCTGTTGTTTAACTGTGTGGGTGGAGTATCAATTCTGTTGTTTAACTGTGTGGGTGGAGTATATATTCTGTTGTTTAACTGTGTGGATGGAGTAAAAATTCTGTTGTCTCTCTGAGTCAATGGAGTATCTATTCTGTTGTCTCTCTGAGTCAATGGAGTATCTATTCTGTTGTCTCTCTGAGTCAATGGATTATCTATTCTGTTGCCGGTCTGTGTGGATGGAGTATCTATTCTGTTGTCTCTCTGAGTCAATGGAGTATCTATTCGGTTGTCTCTCTTTGTGGATGGAGTATCTATTCTGTTGTCTCTCTATGTGAATGGAGTATCTATTCGGTTGTCTCTCTTTGTGGATGGAGTATCTATTCTGTTGTCTCTCTTTGTGGATGGAGTATCCATTCTGTTGTCTCTCTATGTGAATGGAGTATCTATTCGGTTGTCTCTCTTTGTGGATGGAGTATCCATTCTGTTGTCTCTCTATGTGAATGGAGTATCTATTCGGTTGTCTCTCTTTGTGGATGGAGTATCTATTCTGTTGTCTCTCTGTGTGGATGGAGTATCTATTCTGTTGTCTCTCTGTGTGGATGGAGTATCTATTCTGTTGTCTCTGTGTGGATGGAGTATCTATTCTGTTGTCTCTCTGTGTGGATGGAGTGTCTATTCTGTTGTCTCTCTGTGTGGATGGAGTATCTATTCTGTTGTTTAACTGTGTGGATGGAGTATCTATTCTGTTGTCTCTCTGTGTGGATGGAGTATCTATTCTGTTGCCTCTCTGTGTGGAGCGAGTTTATATTCTGTTGTATCTCTGTGTGGATGGAGTATCTATTCTGTTGTCTCTCTGTGTGGATGGAGTATCTATTCTGTTGCCTCTCTGTGTGGATGGAGTGTCTATTCTGTTGTCTCTCTGTGTGGATGGAGTATCTATTCTGTTGTTGAACTGTGTGGATGGAGTATCTATTCGGTTGTCTCTCTGTGTGGATGGAATATCTATTCTGTTGTCTCTCTGTGTGGATGGAGTATCTATTCTGTTGCCTCTCTGTGTGGATGGAGTTTATATTCTGTTGTATCTCTGTGTGGATGGAGTATCTATTCTGTTGTCTCTCTGTGTGGATGGAGTATCTATTCTGTTGCCTCTCTGTGTGGATGGAGTGTCTATTCTGTTGTCTCTCTGTGTGGATGGAGTATCTATTCTGTTGTTTAACTGTGTGGATGGAGTATCTATTCTGTTGTCTCTCTGTGTGGATGGAGTATCTATTCTGTTGCCTCTCTGTGTGGATGGAGTGTCTATTCTGTTGTCTCTCTGTGTGGATGGAGTATCTATTCTGTTGTTTAACTGTGTGGATGGAGTATCTATTATGTTGTCTCTCTGTGTGGATGGAGTATCTATTCTGTTGCCTCTCTGTGTGGAGCGAGTTTATATTCTGTTGTATCTCTGTGTGGATGGAGTATCTATTCTGTTGTCTCTCTGTGTGGATGGAGTATCTATTCTGTTGCCTCTCTGTGTGGATGGAGTGTCTATTCTGTTGTCTCTCTGTGTGGATGGAGTATCTATTCTGTTGTTTAACTGTGTGGATGGAGTATCTATTCTGTTGTCTCTCTGTGTGGATGGAGTATCTATTCTGTTGCCTCTCTGTGTGGATAGAGTATATATTCTGTTGTATCTCTGTGTGGATGGAGTATCTATTCTGTTGCCTCTCTGTGTGGATGGAGTATCTATTCTGTTGCCTCTCTGTGTGGATGGAGTGTCTATTCTGTTGTCTCTCTGTGTGAATGGAGTATCTATTCTGTTGTCTCTCTGTGTGGATGGAGTGTCTATTCTGTTGTCTCTCTGTGTGGATGGAGTATCTATTCTGTTGTCTCTCTGTGTGGATGGAGTGTCTATTCTGTTGTCTCTCTGTGTGAATGGAGTATCTATTCTGTTGTCTCTCTGTGTGGATGGAGTGTCTATTCTGTTGTCTCTCTGTGTGGATGGAGTGTCTATTCTGTTGTCTCTCTGTGTGGATGGAGTATCTATTCTGTTGTCTCTCTGTGTGGATGGAGTATCTATTCTGTTGTTTAACTGTGTGGATGGAGTATCTATTCTGTTGTCTCTCTGTGTGGATGGAGTATCTATTCTGTTGTCTCTCTGTGTGGATGGAGTATCTATTCTGTTGTTTAACTGTGTGGATGGAGTATCTATTCTGTTGTTTAACTGTGTGCATGGAGTATCTGTTCTGTTGTCTCTCTGTGTGGATGGAGTATCTATTCTGTTGTCTCTCTGTGTGGATGGAGTGTCTATTCTGTTGTCTCTCTGTGTGGATGATGTGTCTATTCTGTTGTCTCTCTGTGTGGATGGATTATCTATTCTGTTGTCTCTCTGTGTAGATGGTGTGTCTATTCTGTTGTCTCTCTGTGTGGATGGTGTGTCTATTCTGTTGTCTCTCTGTGTGGATGGAATATCTATTCTGTTGTCTCTCTGTGTGGATGATGTGTCTATTCTGTTGTCTCTCTGTGTGTTGATGGAGTATCTATTATTTTTTTCTCTCTTTGTAAATGGATGTGTCTCACAGTTGCAGCATCCTGCTGTGTTCACCATGTGGATCTATTTCATGATTTCTATTGACACTGCCACTACAGCATGAATATGATGCAGTTATGCATTTAGTATGATAATGCAACATATTTAAATATCATATTTGTGTGTTCATTGTGTTCATTTTATGTACAGGTACAGGGCCTTCAGAAAGTATTCACACCCCTTGACCTTTTCCACATTGTTTGTCTCTGGCCTACAACACACAATACCCCATAATGGCAAAGTGGAATTATGTTTGTAGAAATGTTTACAAATTCGTTAAAAATTTAAAGTTGAAATGTCTTGAGTTAATACTTGTTCAACCCCTTTGTTATGGCAAGCCTAAATAAGTTCAGGATTTCACCATGAGGCCAGTGGTGACTTTAAAACAGTTGCAGACTTTAATGGCTGTGATGGGAGAGAACTGAGGAACGCCAACATTGTCGTTACTCCACAATTCCAGCCTAAATGACAGAGTGAAAAGAAGGAAGCCTGTACAGAATAAAAAAATATTTCAAAACATGCATCCTGTTTGCAACAAGGCACTGAAGTAATATTGCAAAAAATGTGGCAAAGCAATTCTAAAGTGTCATTTTTGGGGGCAAATCCAATACAACACAATACTACTACCACTCTTCATATTTTCAAGTATATGGTATCAAACACATAGAAACCATGTTTGATGAGTTTGATAGCGTTCTATTTGTTCCATTCCAGCCATTACTATGAGCCCGTCCTCCTCAATGCCACCAGCCTCCTGTGACAGAGCTTGATGGATGTGTCAGTATCGCTTATTGTGTGTAGATGGGTGAGAGAAAACAAATGCATTTAATCCATTTTGAATCCAGCCTGTAACACAACAAAATGTGGAATAAGTATGAATACTTTCTGAAGGCACTGTAACATCCATAATGAAGGAAACACCAACATAGCATGTCTTAGTAGGGCGTTGGGCCAACACAAGCTGCCAGAAAAGCTTCAATCCACCTTGGCATAGATTCTACAGGTGCCTGGAACTCTATTGGAGGGGTGTGACACCATTCTTCCATTAGAAATTCCATCATTTGGTGTTTTGTTGATGGTGTTGGAAAATGCAGTCTCAGACTCCGCTCCAGAATCTCCCATAACTCTTCAAATGGGTTGAGATCTGGTGACTGAGACACACATCCTTTAAACTCCCTATGCTACTTTGAGACCCCTCTTTCAAAGTCACTGAGATCTCTTATTTAGCCATGGTAGGCCAAATAATGGCCTGCCCAGAATTTTTATACATGACCGGCAAGATGGGATGTTAATTGCTTAATTAACTCAGGAATCATAGAGGTCGACCGATTAGGATTTTTCAACCCCAATACCGATAATTGGAGGACCAAAAAAAGCCAATACCGATTAATTGGCCAATTTTTTAAATGTATTTGTAATAATGACAATTACAACAATACTGAATAAACACTAATTTTAACTTAATATAATACATCAATAAAATCAATTTAGCCTCAAATAAATTATGAAACATGTTCAATTTGGTTTAAATAATGTAAAAACAAAGTGTTGGAGAAGAAAGTAAAAGTGCAATATGTGCCATGTACAGTGCCTTGCGAAAGTATTCGGCCCACTTGAACTTTGCGACCTTTTGCCACATTTCAGGCTTCAAACATAAAGATATAAAACTGTATTTTTTTGTGAAGAATCAACAACAAGTGGGACACAATCATGAAGTGGAACGACATTTATTGGATATTTCAAACTTTTTTAACAAATCAAAAACTGAAAAATTGGGCGTGCAAAATTATTCAGCCCCCTTAAGTTAATACTTTAGCGCCACCTTTTGCTGCGATTACAGCTGTAAGTCGCTTGGGGTATGTCTCTATCAGTTTTGCACATCGAGAGGCTGACATTTTTTCCCATTCCTCCTTGCAAAACAGCTCGAGCTCAGTGAGGTTGGATGGAGAGCATTTGTGAACAGCAGTTTTCAGTTCTTTCCACAGATTCTCGATTGGATTCAGGTCTGGACTTTGACTTGGCCATTCTAACACCTGGATATGTTTATTTTTGAACCATTCCATTGTAGATTTTGCTTTATGTTTTGGATCATTGTCTTGTTGGAAGACAAATCTCCGTCCCAGTCTCAGGTCTTTTGCAGACTCCATCAGGTTTTCTTCCAGAATGGTCCTGTATTTGGCTCCATCCATCTTCCCAACAATTTTAACCATCTTCCCTGTCTCTGCTGAAGAAAAGCAGGCCCAAACCATGATGCTGCCACCACCATGTTTGACAGTGGGGATGGTGTGTTCAGGGTGATGAGCTGTGTTGCTTTTACGCCAAACATAACGTTTTGCATTGTTGCCAAAAAGTTCCATTTTGGTTTCATCTGACCAGAGCACCTTCTTCCACATGTTTGGTGTGTCTCCCAGGTGGCTTGTGGCAAACTTTAAACAACACTTTTTATGGATATCTTTAAGAAATGGCTTTCTTCTTGCCACTCTTCCATAAAGGCCAGATTTGTGCAATATACGACTGATTGTTGTCCTATGGACAGAGTCTCCCACCTCAGCTGTAGATCTCTGTAGTTCATCCAGAGTGATCATGGGCCTCTTGGCTGCATCTCTGATCAGTCTTCTCCTTGTATGAGCTGAAAGTTTAGAGGGACGGCCAGGTCTTGGTAGATTTGCAGTGGTCTGATACTCCTTCCATTTCAATATTATCGCTTGCACAGTGCTCCTTGAGATGTTTAAAGCTTGGGAAATCACAACAATTCACAACAGTATCTCGGACCTGCCTGGTGTGTTCCTTGTTCTTCATGATGCTCTCTGCGCTTTTAACGGACCTCTGAGACTATCACAGTGCAGGTGCATTTATACGGAGACTTGATTACACACAGGTGGATTGTATTTATCATCATTAGTCATTTAGGTCAACATTGGATCATTCAGAGATCCTCACTGAACTTCTGGAGAGAGTTTGCTGCACTGAAAGTAAAGGGGCTGAATAATTTTGCACGCCCAATTTTTCAGTTTTTGATTTGTTAAAAAAGTTTGAAATATCCAATAAATGTCGTTCCACTTCATGATTGTGTCCCACTTGTTGTTGATTCTTCACAAAAAAATACAGTTTTATATCTTTATGTTTGAAGCCTGAAATGTGGCAAAAGGTCTCAAAGTTCAAGGGGGCCGAATACTTTCGCAAGGCACTGTAAGAAAGCTAACGTTTAAGTTCCTTGCTCAGAACATGAGAACATATGAAAGCTGGTGGTTCCTTTTAACAGGAGTTTTCAATATTCCCAGGTAAGAAGTTTTGGGTTGTAGTTATTATAGGAATTATAGGACTATTTCTCTCTATACCATTTGTATTTTATTAACCTTTGACTTTTGGATGATCTTATAGGAACTTTAGTATTGCCAGTGTAACAGTATAGCTTCCGTACCTCTCCTCGCTCCTACCTGGGCTCGAACCAGGAACACAACGACAACAGCCACCCTCGAAGCAGCGTTACCCATGCAGAGCAAGGGGAATAACTACTCCAAGTCTCAGACCGAGTGACGTTTGAAACGCTATTAGCGCCCACCCCGCTAACTAGCTAGCCATTTCACATCGGTTACACCAGCCTAATCTCGGGAGTTGATAGGCTTGAAGTCATTAACAGCTGCTGGCAAACGCACGAAAGTGCCGTTTGAATAAATGCTTACGAGCCTGCTGGTGCCTACCATCGCTCAGTCAGACTGCTCTATCAAATCATAGATTTAGTTATAACATGATAACACACAGAAATACGCGCCTTAGGTCATTAATATGGTCAAATCCGGAAACCATCATCTCGAAAACAAGATGTTTATTCTTTCAGTGAAATACGGAACCGTTCCGTATTTTATCTAAAGGGTGGCATCCATAAGTCTAAATATTCCTGTTACATTGCACAACATTCAATGTTATGCCAAAATTATGTAAAATTCAGGCAAATTAGGCGGCCCTTACTGTTGCATATACACTGACTCTGCGTGCAATGAACGCAAGAGAAGTGACACAATTTCACCTGGTTAATATTGCCTGCTAACCTGGATTTCTTTTAGCTAAATATGCAGGTTTAAAAATATATACTTCTGTGTATTTTAAGAAAGGCATTGATGTTTATGGTTAGGTACACATTGGAGCAACGATACGCCCTGCATCGATTATATGCAACGCAGGACACGCTAGATAAACTAGTAATATCATCAACCATGTGTAGTTAACTAGTGATTATGATTGATTGATTGATTGTTTTTTATAAGATAAGTTTAATGCTAGCTAGCAACTTACCTTGGCTTACTGCATTCGCGTAACAGGCAGGCTCCTCGTGGAGTGCAATGAGAGGCAGGTGGTTAGAGCGTTGAACTAGTTAACTGCAAGGTTGCAAGATTGAATCCCCCGAGCTGACAAGGTAAAAATCTGTTGTTCTGCCCCGGAACGAGGCAGTTAACCCACCGTTCCTAGGCTGTCATTGAAAATAAGAATGTGTTCTTAACTGACTTCCTAGTCAAATAAAGATTAAATAAAGGTGTAAAAAAAAAATTGGCCAAATCGATGTCCAAAAATACAGATTTCCGGCCATTCTGATTCATCGGTCGACCTCTAGTGTGGAAGCACCTGCTTTCAATATACTTTGTATCCCTCATTTACGCAAGTGTTTCCTTTGTTTTGGCAGTTACCTGTATGTCTGTGTTCAAGTCTATGGTAATTAAAAATGATTATACTGAGATGAAAGATCACAGTCAATGTTCTTTTATCCTTTTCTGTTTCATATTATTTGTATGATGTTTTCATGAGGGATGATGATGATGATGATGGTGATGTAAATTACATGCATGTGTTCTGTGTTGACAGGTAAATGGCAGTGATGGGATGTATAAATATGACGAGATCATCTTGGAAAGGGTGAGGTTCACTAAAACCTTTATTTATAACCACTTATTATGTTCACGTCTTGTGATCAGATGTGTTCTTCAAAGCCTTTTGTTAAACACATCAGCTTTTCCCGCTAGATGGCAGTAAGCGGCTCTCTTTGGCTTGAAGGTTTCGCAGTACAGTAATGTTGCATATAAACTGAACAAAAATATAAACGCAACATGTTGGTCCCATGTTTCATGAGCTGAAATAAAAGATTCCAGAAATGTTCAATGTGCACAAAAAGCTTATTTCTCTCAAATGTTGTACACAAATTAGTTGACGTTCCTATTAGTGAGCATTTATCCTTTGCCAAGATAATCCATCCACCTGACAGGTGTGGCATATCAAGAAGCTGATTAAACAGCATGATCATTACACAGGTGCACCTTGTGCTGGGGACAAATAAAAGGCCACTTTAAAATGTGCAGTTTCGTCACACAACACAATGCCACATATGTCTCAAGTTTTGAGGGACTTGAGACATGACTTCAGGAATGTCCACCAGAGCTGTTGCCAGAGAATTGAATGTTCATTTCTCTACCATCATCTGCCTCCAATGTCATTTTAGAGAATTTGGCAGTACGTCCAACCAGCCTCACAACCGCAGACCATGTGTAAAAACGGGGGGGGGGGGGAAAGAGAAGTATTTCTGTCTGTAATAAAGCCCTTTTGTGGGGAAAAACAAATTCTGATTGGCTGAACCTGGCTCCTCAGTGGGTGGGCCTGGCTGCCTAGTAGGTAGGCTTATGCCTTCCAAGGCCCACCCATGGCTGCACCCCTGCCCAGTCATGTGAAATCCATAGATTATTGCCTAATGAGTTCATTTCAATTGACTGATTTCCTTCAATTGTAACTCAGTAAAATCTTTGAAATTGTTACATGTTGCATTTATATTTTTGTTCAGTATAATATATTGTAGAAAACCAAAGCAAATTATTTCTCTATCACATATGACATTTTGAATATATTACATATAGTAATTCTATACGTAGGAGCGACAAAGATTATGACGTCAGTATACATCAGTCTTCGTCAGACCCCTATATGCCTCGCATTGCATCTTTAAACAGCACACATATTCAATATTTCTTGCGTCCTCTCCCCATACACACACACTCTCAGGAACATTGACAGTTGCACTTGTCAGTGGCAGAGTTCAGTCTATAGTGCAGGGCAGACATCCTGTATATTCCTACTCTCGTTATTCCACCCACAGAGAGATGCAGGGCTGTTTTCTCCATCTCCCCCTCTGAGTGGCATTTCTGCATGCAGAGGCTTAAATAAACTAGATAAAAATCACACTTTAAAAGGACTGTGGGTGGGTAACCGTTGATGGTCGGGCCCAGTGCACTCCTTTTGGATTGGGAGAAGCGCACTGGGAGGCCTCAGCCTCCCTCTGTCCTAATTGGTTGCGACCGTTGCTCATTAATTATAGAAAAGAATAAAGTGAAGTCTTTTCTCAGCCGTCTTGTTTGGAGCCTGTCTCTGCAGCTGTCAGATAGAACAGCACGCCTGGGCCCACTGGATCCAAATGGGTGCTTTGTCATGCTGAGGGAGAGGTGTGGGAGGGGGGGGGGGGGGGGGGGTGCATAGATATATGGAGAGAAGAAAGGAAAGTTGTGTGCCAAGTCTTTAGAGAAATGAAACTTCCCTGAATCTTCTGTTCCACTTATGAATCTGTCCGTAAAAAAAAAAAAGATTAGACCCACACCATTTGGACTGCATTGTCTTACATTTAGAGTTAAGTGACCTGATCTCAGTATGTACTGTATACTGAACAAAAATATAAACGCAACATGCAACAATTTCAATTATTTTACTGAGTTACAGTTCATATGAGGAAATCAGTCAATTGAAATAAATGAAATTAGGCCCTAATCAATGGATTTCACATGACTGGACAGGGGTGCAGCCATGGGTGGGCCTTGGAAGGCATAAGCCTACCCACTAGGCAGCCAGGCCCACCCACTGAGGAGCCAGGCCCAACCAATCAGAATGAGATTCTGCCAACAAAAGGGCTTTACTACAGAAGAAATACTCCTCAGCTCATGAAACATGGGACCAAGACTTTAGATGGTGTGTTTATATTTGTGTTCAGTATAGTATAAAGCACATTGAATGTATGAGAAAGTGTTGTGGTCATCAGCAATGTTGAATTCCCCAAAGGGGTCTGCATAGATCTCATGTTCCCCTGAATGGTCTGCATAGATCTCATGTTCTCCTGAATGGTCTGCATAGATCTAATGTTCCCCTGAACGGTCTGCATAGATCTAATGTTCCCCTGAACGGTCTGCATAGAGGTAATGTTCCCCTGAGCGGTCTGCATAGATCTAATGTTCCCTTGAACGGTCTGCATAGAGCTAATGTTCCCCTGAACGGTCTGCATAGATCTAATGTTCCCCTGAACGGTCTGCATAGAGCTAATGTTCCCCTGAGCGGTCTGCATAGAGCTAATGTTCCCCTGAACGGTCTGCATAGATCTCATGTTCTCCTGAACGGGCTGCATAGATCTAATGTTCCCCTGAGGGGTCTGCATAGATCTCATGTTCCCCTGAGCGGTCTGCATAGAGTTCATGTTCCCATGAGCGGTCTGCATAGAGCTCATGTTCCCCTGAGCAGTCTGCATACAGCTCATGTTCCCCTGAGACTCCTATACCATTAAGAAGCCCATTATCCCACTGACCTTGAGTCCACACTCCTAGAGTGGGACGCAAACCCATCACTTATGCAGTAAAGCTGTGTCTGTGTGTGAACGTGTGCACGGCTGAACGCTCACGTGCGTGTTTGTGTGTGTGTGTGTCTATTGTGCCTCTCTACTGTATGTGTAATCGAATCAAATCAAGCTTTATTTACACAGCATATTTCAGACATGGAACGCAACGCAATGTTCTTCACAAGAAAAAAACAAATATAAAACAATGAAAGTAAAAGCTGAAATATTTACTACACAACAAACAAAATATAAAAAATAAGATCCCTGCCTCATAACCCTTCTGCAGGGTAACTCTGGCCTGGGCTTCAGCATCGCTGGGGGGATGGACAATCCACACATCCCAGATGACCCAGGGATCTTCATCACCAAGATCATCCCTGGTGGAGCTGCAGCTATGGACGGCAGGCTGGGGTAAGTTAGTCCCCCTCTCTCTTTCTCTCTCTCTCTTTTTCTCTCTGTCACTATACCATGTCCCGCCAGGCAGCCAGAGCTCTGTGTGTGTGTGTGTGTGTGTGTGTGTGTGTGTGTGTGTGTGTGTGTGTGTGTGTGTGTGTGTGTGTGTGTGTGTGTGTGTGTGTGTGTGTGTGTGTGTGTGTGTGTGTGCGCGTGCGTGTGTCTACAGCTCTCTGCCACCGGGCTCTGTTTGTGTTTCCACTAAGTTATGATTCACTGGGAAACCAAAGCCTAAAAAAATGTATATGATATTGAGTGCTTTTGGTGTGGGGCTGGCCTGTGTTTGTGTGTGTGTGCGTGCGTGTGTGTGTGTGCGTGCATTTTTGACTAGCAGTCTGACTAACAGTTGATTCAGTCCATATTGTTGAGCCTGTGGATTGACTAGCGGTGCATGTATTCGATTCAGTCCATTTTGTAGAGCCTGTGGATTGACTGGGGGTGCATGTATTTGATTCAGTCTGTATTGTTGAGCCTGTGGATTGACTGGGGGTGCATGTATTTGATTCAGTCTGTATTGTTGAGCCTGTGGATTGACTGGGGGTGCATGTATTTGATTCAGTCTGTATTGTTGAGCCTGTGGATTGACTGGGGGTGCATGTATTTGATTCAGTCTGTATTGTTGAGCCTGTGGATTGACTGGGGGTGCATGTATTTGATTCAGTCTGTATTGTTGAGCCTGTGGATTGACTGGGGGTGCATGTATTTGATTCAGTCTGTATTGTTGAGCCTGTGGATTGACTGGGGGTGCATGTATTTGATTCAGTCTGTATTGTTGAGCCTGTGGATTGACTGGGGGTGCATGTATTTGATTCAGTCTGTATTGTTGAGCCTGCAGATTGACTGGGGGTGCATGTATTTGATTCAGTCTGTATTGTTGAGCCTGTGGATTGACTGGGGGTGCATGTATTTGATTCAGTCTGTATTGTTGAGCCTGTGGATTGACTGGGGGTGCATGTATTTGATTCAGTCTGTATTGTTGAGCCTGTGGATTGACTGGGGGTGCATGTATTTGATTCAGTCTGTATTGTTGAGCCTGTGGATTGACTGGGGGTGCATGTATTTGATTCAGTCTGTATTGTTGAGCCTGTGGATTGACTGGGGGTGCATGTATTTGATTCAGTCTGTATTGTTGAGCCTGTGGATTGACTGGGGGTGCATGTATTTGATTCAGTCTGTATTGTTGAGCCTGTGGATTGACTGGGGGTGCATGTATTTGATTCAGTCCATATTGTTGAGCCTGTGGATTGACTAGCGGTGCATGTATTCGATTCAGTCCGTATTGTAGAGCCTGTGGATTGACTGGGGGCTGCATGTATTTGATTCAGTCTGTATTGTTGAGCCTGTGGATTGACTGGGGATGCATGTATTTGATTCAGTCCATTTTGTAGAGCCTGTGGATTGACTGGGGGCTGCATGTATTTGATTCAGTCTGTATTGTTGAGCCTGTGGATTGACTGGGGATGCATGTATTCGATTCAGTCAGTATTGTTGAGCCTGTGGATTGACTGGGGGGTGCATGTATTTGATTCAGTCTGTATTGTTGAGCCTGTGGATTGACTTGGGATGCATGTATTCGATTCAGTCTGTATTGTTGAGCCTGCAGATTGACTGGGGGTGCATGTATTTGATTCAGTCTGTATTGTTGAGCCTGTGGATTGACTAGGGTTGCATGTATTTGATTCAGTCTGTATTGTTGAGCCTGTGGATTGACTAGGGTTGCATGTATTTGATTCAGTCTGTATTGTTGAGCCTGTGGATTGACTGGGGATGCATGTATTCGATTCAGTCTGTATTGTTGAGCCTGTGGATTGACTGGGGGTGCATGTATTTGATTCAGTCTGTATTGTTGAGCCTGTGGATTGACTGGGGGTGCATGTATTTGATTCAGTCTGTATTGTTGAGCCTGTGGATTGACTTGGGATGCATGTATTCGATTCAGTCTGTATTGTTGAGCCTGCGGATTGACTGGGGGTGCATGTATTTGATTCAGTCTGTATTGTTGAGCCTGTGGATTGACTAGGGTTGCATGTATTTGATTCAGTCTGTATTGTTGAGCCTGTGGATTGACTGGGGATGCATGTATTCGATTCAGTCTGTATTGTTGAGCCTGTGGATTGACTGGGGGTGCATGTATTTGATTCAGTCTGTATTGTTGAGCCTGTGGATTGACTAGGGTTGCATGTATAGCATGCATGTGTTTTTACAGTACTAACAGCATTGTCAAATATGAACTTTTTTTCCCCTCATCTCACCAGGGTGAATGACTGTGTGCTGCGTGTGAACGAGGTGGATGTCTCTGAGGTAGTCCACAGCCGGGCGGTGGAGGCCCTGAAAGAGGCTGGCCCTGTGGTCAGGCTGCTGGTCAGGAGAAGACAGGCCCCTCCTGAGACCATCCTGGAGATCAACCTGCTCAAGGGGCCCAAAGGTCAGCGATATACACTATGTACATGAATTAATCCTCATTGGGAGGGACAGGATTTTCTAGGCCCCTATAACTTAACTAAACCCCTGTTTCCTTGGGAAATTCCAGTTCAACTCTGAAATTGGAACATAAATTGAGATTATTTCCGAGAACCTGAATGTAAGTTTCTATTCTTTGCTTAGCTGTCTAAAAGGAAGTGGAATTGACCCCAACCCCTAGAGATCAGCCTGTGAACCAGTACTGACTGTCCTCTGTGTCTTCTTACCCCAGGCCTTGGCTTCAGCATCGCTGGGGGGATCGGCAACCAGCACATCCCTGGAGACAACAGCATCTACATCACAAAGATCATCGAGGGCGGGGCCGCGCAGAAAGACGGACGACTGCAGACCGGAGACCGCCTGCTAGCTGTAAGAATACATCTACTCTGGACCTTCCTTCATTAACTGAGTTTAGCCCTGCTTTGATGTAGCAGAGGCGGTTTGTCTTAAGCTCAGCAGCCTAACACAGTCTTGTTCCATACCCAGTCAATCACACAGATACTGAGCTCTGATGGATGCCCAAGGACACTCTTGATTCTCTTACTGTAATGTTATGATGTACTTTATTGTCCCCGAGGAGAAATTTGACTCGTCAAGTGTGCTGCTGCTTCCACGTAAGTACATAGAATCAATTGACACAACCCCCCAACATGAATAAGTTCATGTCAGGCAAGGCTGTGACGAGGGGGCAGTTCCACATGATGAAGGCCTACAGTTTATATTTGTTCAGCCTGCGTATAAACACCCTGTAGCCTCCTCGATGGCATCAGCTGGAACCCTGTGTTCAGTGCAGGTGTGGGGTCCGATTTGACCTTTCTGGCCGGTCTGATGACGGTATCCTGTATAATGTCCTGGAGGTCATGCCTATTATCTTCCCTGCTGTCTTGGTCATTCTCAAGGTTTAGGCTTTGAGCTGTCAGGTTAGCAAACCATGTGAAAATGCTGTAGTGTAGAGTATTGACTTAATGGAGGATCTATAGAAGAGGAGATGATCTTCTGGTTGACTCCATAGATTAGAGTCCAAGCAGGAAGTGGAAGTGCTGTTGGAGGCCGCTGCCATCGCTCTGCTCCCCGCCGGTGTAGCAGCTCCTCTGGCACTTCGCTCAGCAGGCCGCCCGGCGGTTAATCTCCATAGTCCCGTAGTGCTAGGAGCTCCTTCCTGGTGTATGTCCATGAAGCCCGATCACCCTGTGCCAGGTGTGGCGTCGTAGCAGTGGAACATTGCGTGATGCTGAAAAGAATCAGCCATGTTAGTAGTAGTCCAGGAATCCTTGCCAGTCACTCATGCGTTTAATGCATAATAGTGCACATTACTTCACCCAGTTTGTGACAAAACAAACAAACAAACAACGTTTGGCAGCAGCAACACTCGTGTCCATGGCCACTTGCAGAGCAGCACCAGAGTTCTTTTTTACACTCCATCCCCACCTACATTCATACCCTGCACACATCAGGACACTGATCTACATTCATACCCTGCACACATCAGGACACTGATCTACATTCATACCCTGCACACATCAGGACACTGATCTACATTCATACCCTGCACACATCAGGACACTGATCTACATTCATACCCTGCACACATCAGGACACTGATCTACATTCATACCCTGCACACATCAGGACACTGATCTACATTCATACCCTGCACACATCAGGACACTGATCTACATTCATACCCTGCATACATCAGGACACTGATCTACATTCATACCCTGCACACATCAGGACACTGATCTACATTCATACCCTGCACACATCAGGACACTGATCTACATTCATACCCTGCACACATCAGGACACTGATCTACATTCATACCCTGCACACATCAGGACACTGATCTACATTCATACCCTGCATACATCAGGACACTGATCTACATTCATACCCTGCACACATCAGGACACTGATCTACATTCATACCCTGCACACATCCGGACACTGATCTACATTCATACCCTGCACACATCAGGACACTGATCTACATTCATACCCTGCACACATCAGGACACTGATCTACATTCATACCCTGCACACATCAGGACACTGATCTACATTCATACCCTGCACACATCAGGACACTGATCTACATTCATACCCTGCATACATCAGGACACTGATCTACATTCATACCCTGCACACATCAGGACACTGATCTACATTCATACCCTGCACACATCAGGACACTGATCTACATTCATACCCTGCACACATCAGGACACTGATCTACATTCATACCCTGCACACATCAGGACACTGATCTACATTCATACCCTGCACAAAAGGCCTCTAGGTGCTCTTCCCTGGCCGTTTCTCAAGAGAGCCAGGCGACACTCTTCAGCGTTTATGGCCATGTGTGTGACTGAAATGGTGCTGCAGACTGGGCTCAAACTTCCCGGCTGCTCCACGGGCATATTCTGTTCCACACTGGCAGAAGATAAATTGGACCACCTGTCAGGCTGAATGATTGACAACGCTGTTTGAAGAATTTGAGATGTGTTTAAGGCTGTCATACATAAAAACAAAGTAATTAAGGCACTACAACTTTTGTGGGGGGAGAGCTGTGCGGACGGCCGTATTGATCATTTCTGCTATTTGATTAAAGTGTTTTCCCAAATCCATGACTTTATCTGTAGACACAATGATGCAGACGTGGTGGCTCCCGGAGTAAACAATCTCTATTATAATATAGAGCAGCTCTCTTCAAAACCTTCAAAAGTATTTTCAAATCAAATCCAAAGTTATTTGTCACATGCCCCGAATACAGGTGACTTTTCCGTGAAATACTTACTAACGAGCCCTTTCCCAACAATGCAGAGTTAAAAAGTACGAAAATGTGTATAATAAAAATCAGAAATAGTAACACAATAAATAACAATAAGGAGGCTATATACAAGGAGTACCGGTACCGAGTCAGTCGGGTTGGAGCACGTAAGATGTGGACCATCTCTGTCGGCGTCATCTTATGCTCGCATATCACACGCGGTATCCTAGTAGGACACAGCAACAGTGGTGTATGATTGATTTGGGTGTGGCTCAGGCAAACTAAGAGAGGTAGCTATAAGCCTCGGTGTTGTGGACCTGAGGATTTCCCTGTGGTCTGTGTGCTCCAGGTGAACAACATCATCCTGCAGGACGTGCGTCACGAGGAGGCGGTGGCGGCGCTGAAGAACACCTCTGACATGGTCTACCTCAAGGTGGCCAAGCCCGGACCCGTGCACCTCAACGACATGTATGCCCCTCCAGACTACTCCAGCAGTACGTACCTTCTTCTGCTAGCAACTGTAGTCCACTGTAGCTCACACTAAACACTCCCACTCTCCTACCCTCATACTGCTTATAATGCATCCAACTACACTTTTATATCCCAGGCCTTGCCTCAATGGTACCAGCAGACAGTTTTTATTAATAATTTATTTTGTGTTTGTACTTTTTGCCCCTTTTTCTCCCCAATTTCGTGATATCTAATTGGTAGTTACAGTCTTGCCCCATCGCTGCAACACTCGGGAGAGGCGAAGGTCGAAATCTCTGCGTCCTCCGGAACACGACCCCGCCAAACCGCACTGCTTCTTGACACAATGCTCGCTTATTCCGGAAGCCAGCCGCACCAATGTGTGGGAGGAAACAATGTACACCTGGCGACCGTGTCAGAGTGAATACGCCCGGCCCGCCACAGGAGTCGCAAGAGCGCGACGGGACAAGGACATCCCGGTCGGCCAAACCCGGACGACGCTGGGCCAATTGTCCACCGCCTCATGGGTCTCCCAGTCGCGGACGGCTGCGACACAGCCCGGTATCAAGCCCATCGCCGCTAGCACTGCGATGCAGTACCTTAGACCGCTGTGCCACTCAGTTGGTCCACAGTTTGTTTTAATGGAAGACCACAGGAACCCTGCAGTAATAACACTGGCTCTCTATTCACACCGCTCATTATCATTTCATACCTCAACCTCAAAAACAAACCCCGGCAACAGTTGTGTGAAGAATGCTCTGTTGATTAGCATTAAATCTAGGTGTATGTCATCGTCCCTGTAACAGGGATGATTATAGATTATCCTAGTGAGTGGTAGAGCTGCTTCAGTGTGTTCTCCTCAGCGCAGCTGTGCCCAGACTCCTACATGGTGAGCACACACTACTGCCCACTGCAACAGCTCTGTCTGTCTGTCTCTCTCTCCCACTGAGTGGGGAGGCTTTCTCACATCCACACATGCCTGCTCAGGAGAACCCACGGCCTGGGGCTCTTGCCAGCCACACACATCGATTTACAGAAGAGCCACACACAAACACACACACACACACCTGTACTTGACTATATGTAATTATTACAGGTATCCTGTATGGCACCAAACAATATGCATGTCAACCAGTGGTTTATTATCAAAGGGCCTGTACAGTAGGACTGTATATTAAAACAAACAAAATAAAATAATTTAAATATACTGTGTCCGTAAAATGTATGTAGTGTGTATAAGCTGGAAGTAGAAGCCTAAGTATGGTTGTCCATTAGTTTACTCCAATTAGGGGAGGGGTGGTAGGGTTAGGGGAAAATAATAAAGGAAAATACATAAAAAATATTATATGTTATATTTGTATATATATATATATAGTACCAGTCAAAAGTTTGGACACACCTACTATTTCAGGGGTATTTCTTCATTTTTACTTTTTTCTACATTGTAGAATAATAGTGAAGACATCAAAATTATGAAAAAACACATATTGAATCATGTAGTAACCAAAAAGTGTTAAACAAATCAAAATATATTTTATATTTGAGATTCTTCAAAGTAGCCACACTCTGCCTTGATGTCAGCTTTGAACACTCTTGGCATTCTTTCAACCAGCTTCACTTGGAATGCTTTTCCAACAGTCTTGAAGGAGTTCCTACATATGCTGAGCACTTGTTGGCTGCTTTTCCTTCACTCTGCTGTCCAACTCGTTTATTCTAAATACAGTACATCACTTACAGTGTCACCGGCAAAGCACACCCACACCATCACACCTCCTCCTTCATGATTCACGGTGAGAACCACACATGCGGAGATCATCCGTTCACCTACTCTGCGTCTCACAAGGACACGGCAGTTGGAACCATAAATGTCATATTTGGACTTATCAGACCAAAGGACAGATCTCCACTGGTCTAATGTACATTGTTCGTGTTTATGGCCCAAGCATGTCTCTTCTTCTTATTGATGTCCTTTAATAGTGGTTTCTTTGCAGCAAATCAACCACGAAGGCCTGATTCACGCAGTCTCCTCTGAACAGTTGATGTTGAGATGTGTCTGTTACTTGAACTCTGTGAAATATTTATTTGGGCTGCAATTTCTGATGCTGGTAACTCTGATGAACGTATCCTTTGCAGCAGAGGTAAATCTGGGTCTTCTTTTCCTGTGGCGGTCCTCATGAGAGCCAGTTTCATCATAGCTCTTGATGGTTTTTGCGACTGCACTTGAAGAAACTTTAAAAGTTCTTGAAATGTTCCGTATTGACTGACCTTCATGTCTTAAAGTAATGATGGACTGTCGTTTCTCTTTGCTTATTTGAGCTGTTCTTGCCGTAATATGGACGTGGTATTTGACCAAATAGGGCTATATTCTGTATACCACTCTTACTTTGTCACAACACAAATTATTGGCTCAAACACATTAAAAAGGAAAGAAATTCTGCAAGTTAACTTTTAACAAGGCACACCTGTTAATTGAAATGCATTCTAGGTAACTACCTCATGAAGCTGGTTGAGAGAATGTCAAGAGTGTGCAAAGCTGTCATCAAGGCAGAGTGTGGCTACTTTGAAGACTCTCAAATATAACATATATTTTGATTTTAAAATGAAGAAAAACCCTTGACTGAGTAGGTGTGTCCAAACTTTTGACTGGTACTGTATATATTTAAAATACTATACAGTATATTTTTACAAAAAATACAGTGCCTTGCGAAAGTATTCGGCCCCCTTGAACTTTGCGACCTTTTGCCACATTTCAGGCTTCAAACATAAAGATATAAACTGTATTTTTTTGTGAAGAATCAACAACAAGTGGGACACAATCATGAAGTGGAACGACATTTATTGGATATTTCAAACTTTTTTAACAAATCAAAAACTGAAAAATTGGGCGTGCAAAATTATTCAGCCCCTTTACTTTCAGTGCAGCAAACTCTCTCCAGAAGTTCAGTGAGGATCTCTGAATGATCCAATGTTGACCTAAATGACTAATGATGATAAATACAATCCACCTGTGTGAAAACCTGATGGAGTCTGCAAAAGACCTGAGCCTGGGACGGAGATTTGTCTTCCAACAAGACAATGATCCAAAACATAAAGCAAAATCTACAATGGAATGGTTCAAAAATAAACATATCCAGGTGTTAGAATGGCCAAGTCAAAGTCCAGACCTGAATCCAATCGAGAATCTGTGGAAAGAACTGAAAACTGCTGTTCACAAATGCTCTCCATCCAACCTCACTGAGCTCAAGCTGTTTTGCAAGGAGGAATGGGAAAAAATTCAGTCTCTCGATGTGCAAAACTGATAGAGACATACCCCAAGCGACTTACAGCTGTAATCGCAGCAAAAGGTGGCGCTACAAAGTATTAACTTAAGGGGGCTGAATAATTTTGCACGCCCAATTTTTCAGTTTTTGATTTGTTAAAAAAGTTTTAAATATCCAATAAATGTCGTTCCACTTCATGATTGTGTCCCACTTGTTGTTGATTCTTCACAAAAAAATACAGTTTTATATCTTTATGTTTGAAGCCTGAAATGTGGCAAAAGGTCCCAAAGTTCAAGGGGGCTGAATACTTTCGCAAGGCACTGTATACATGGGGGATTGGAAATGATGCAGATAATTACATTGATAGAAGCCGCAATCTATTTGAATTATTAAATCTGATCCACCCCCTCAAGAAAAGGACTGTATACAGTGCATTCAGAAAGTATTCAGACCCCTTGACTTTTTCCACATTCTGTTACGTTACAGCTTTATTCTAAAATGTATTAAATTGTTTCCCTCATCAGTCTACACACAATAACCCATAAGGACAAAGCAAAAATATGTTTTTAGAAATGTGTGCAAATTTATATACAGTTTATTTTAAAAGAAAAACCAGAAATATTACATTTATATAAGTATTCAGACCCAGTACTTTGTTGATGCACCTTTGGCAGCGATTGCAGCCTCTTCTTGGGTATGACGCTACAAGCTTAGCACACCTGTATTTGGGTAGTTTCTCACATTCTTCTCTTCAGATCCTCTCGGGCTGTCAGGTGGATGGGGAGCGTCGTGGCACAGCTATTTTCAGGTCTCTCCAGAGATGTTCGATCGGGTTCAAGTCCAGGCTTTGGCTGGGCTACTCAAGAACATTCAGAGACTTGTCCCGAAGCCACTGCTGCGTTGTCTTGGCTGTTAGCTTAGGGTCATTGTCCTGTTGGAAGGTGAACCTTCGCCCCAGTCTGAGGTCATGAGTGCTCTGGAGCAGGTTTTCATCAAGGATCTCTCTGTACTTTGCTCCGTTCATCTTTCCCTCGATCCTGACTAGTCTCCCAGTAACTTCCGCCTGAAAAATTATTCCCACAGGATGATTCTTCCACCACCATGCTTCACGGTAGGAATGGTGGCAGGTTTCCTACAGACGTGACACTTGGCATTCAGGCCAAAGAGAATCTTGTGTCTTATTGTCTGAGAGTCTTTAGGTGCCTTTTGGCAAACTCCAAGTGGGCTGTCATGTGCCTTTTACTGAGGAGTGGCTTCCGTCTGGCCCCTCTACCATAAAGGCCTGATTGGTGGAGTGCTGCAGAGATGATTGTCCTTCTGTAAGGTTCTCCCATCTCCACAGAGGAACTCTGGAGCTCTGTCAAAGTTACCATTGGGTTCTTGGTCACCTCCCTGAAAAAGGCCTTTCTCCCCGGATTGCTCAGTTTGGCCGGGCGGCCAGCTCTAGGAAGTGGTTCCAAACTTCTTCCATTTAAGAATGATGGAGGCCACTGTGTTCTTGGGGACCTCCAATGTTGTATACATTTTTGATACCCTTCCCAGATCTGTGCCTCGACACAATCCTGTCTCTGAGCTCTATGGACAAATTCCTTCGACCTTCGGCTCTGACATGCACTGTCAACTGTGGTACCTTATACAGACAGGTGTGTGCCTTTCCAAATCATGTTCAATCAATTTAATTTACCACAGGTGGATTCCAATCATGTTGTTGAAACATCTCAAGGATGATCAATGGAAACAAGATGCACCTGAGCTCAATTTCGAGTCTCATAGCAAAGCGTCTGAATACTTATGTAAATAAGGTTATTCTGTTTTTTATTTTGAATACATTTGCTAAAAAAATAAAAAATAAACTGCTTTTGCTTTGTCATTATGCGCTATTGTGTGTAGATTAATGAGGATAAAAAAAAATACATTTTAGAATAGGCTGTAACGTAACAAAATGAGGAAACGGTCAACGGGTCTGAAAACTTCCTGAATGCATAGTAGGTTGTTGTTTAGTATGTATGGTTGCCATGGTTTGGGCAAGCCCTTCATACTGACTTAAAGCAGCTCTGTCAGTCTTGTCTACAGCAGGGGTGTCAAACTCATTCCATGGAGGGCCTAGTGTCTGCAGATTTTAGTTTTTTCCTTTCAATTAAACCCAGACAACCAGGTGTGGGGAGTTCCTTACTAATTCGTGACCTTAATTCATCCATCAAGCACAAGGGAGGAGCGAAAACCCGCAGACACTCGGCGCTCCGTGGAATGATATTGACACTTGTGTTCTACAGTATAGTCAGATGATCTATAGTTGATTTTTAAAGCCATGGGTTATAAGTACTGTAGCCCCCCATGGGTTGTAAGTCCTGTAGCCCATCATGGGTTAAAAGTACTGTAGCCCCCCATGGGTTAAAAGGACTTTAGCCCCCCGTGGGTTATAAGTACTGTAGCCCCCCATGGGTTGTAAGTACTGTAGCCCCCCATGGGTTATAAGTACTGTAGCCCCCCATGGGTTGTAAGTACTGTAGCCCCCCATGGGTTATAAGTACTGTAGCCCCCCATGGGTTATAAGTACTGTAGCCCCCCATGGGTTATAAGTACTGTAGCCCCCCATGGGTTATAAGTACTGTAGCCCCCCCATGGGTTATAAGTACTGTAGCCCCCCATGGGTTGTAAGTACTGTAGCCCCCCATGGGTTATAAGTACTGTAGCCCCCCATGGGTTGTAAGTACTGTAGCCCCCCATGGGTTATAAGTACTGTAGCCCCCCATGGGTTATAAGTACTGTAACCCCCCATGGGTTATAAGTACTGTGGCCCCCCATGATGGAATGTAAATCTGGGGACTCAGGAATAGACACTACCCACACTGACTAATCTAATGTAGAGAGAATACTGTATTTTATGGGCCATAAACAGGCATCGTCACATGTATGATAGTGGTATGAGTTGATCCGTCCTGGCAGGCCTTCAGTGGACCACTGTTTTAATCATCCCTCCTTTCCATCTACTGGTCTGGCCCTCCCCGCCCTCCCTCCAGCCTTCCCCACCATGGTGGACAACCACGTCAGCCACAACTCAGGCATGGCCTACATGGGAGCTATGGAGCCCAAGCCCGTCTACAGCCAGCCCCCCCAGGTCACGCCCTCCAGGTACTCCCCAGACCCCCGTCACATGCTGGGGGAGGAAGACTTCACCAGGTCAGTACCATTTTTGCATGTTTTCTTATTATCTCATTCTTGTACAGCACATTCATCTTTTAACAGAATGATACAGTGCCTTGCGAAAGTATTCGGCCCCCTTGAACTTTGCGACCTTTTGCCACATTTCAGGCTTCAAACATAAAGATATAAAACTGTATTTTTTTTGTGAAGAATCAACAACAAGTGGGACACAATCATGAAGTGGAATGACATTTATTGGATATTTCAAACTTTTTTAACAAATCAAAAACTGAAAAATTGGGCGTGCAAAATTATTCAGCCCCCTTAAGTTAATACTTTGTAGCGCCACCTTTTGCTGCGATTACAGCTGTAAGTCGCTTGGGGTATGTCTCTATCAGTTTTGCACATCGAGAGACTGAATTTTTTTCCCATTCCTCCTTGCAAAACAGCCCAAGCTCAGTGAGGTTGGATGGAGAGCATTTGTGAACAGCAGTTTTCAGTTCTTTCCACAGATTCTCGATTGGATTCAGGTCTGGACTTTGACTTGGCCATTCTAACACCTGGATATGTTTATTTTTGAACCATTCCATTGTAGAATTTGCTTTATGTTTTGGATCATTGTCTTGTTGGAAGACAAATCTCTGTCCCAGTCTCAGGTCTTTTGCAGACTCCATCAGGTTTTCTTCCAGAATGGTCCTGTATTTGGCTCCATCCATCTTCCCAGCAATTTTAACCATCTTCCCTGTCCCTGCTGAAGAAAAGCAGGCCCAAACCATGATGCTGCCCCCACCATGTTTGACAGTGGGGATGGTGTGTTCAGCTGTGTTGCTTTTACGCCAAACATAACGTTTTGCATTGTTGCCAAAAAGTTCAATTTTGGTTTCATCTGACCAGAGCACCATCTTCCACATGTTTGGTGTGTCTTCCAGGTGGCTTGTGGCAAACTTTAAACAACACTTTTTATGGATATCTTTAAGAAATGGCTTTCTTCTTGCCACTCTTCCATAAAGGCCAGATTTGTGCAATATACGACTGATTGTTGTCCTATGGACAGAGTCTCCCACCTCAGCTGTAGATCTCTGCAGTTCATCCAGAGTGATCATGGGCCTCTTGGCTGCATCTCTGATCAGTCTTCTCCTTGTATGAGCTGAAAGTTTAGAGGGACGGCCAGGTCTTGGTAGATTTGCAGTGGTCTGATACTCCTTCCATTTCAACATTATCGCTTGCACAGTGCTCCTTGGGGATGTTTAAAGCTTGGGAAATCTTTTTGTATCCAAATCCGGCTTTAAACTTCTTCACAACAGTATCTCGGACCTGCCTGGTGTGTTCCTTGTTCTTCATGATGCTCTCTGCGCTTTTAACGGACCTCTGAGACTATAACAGTGCAGGTGCATTTATACGGAGACTTGATTACACACAGGTGGATTGTATTTATCATCATTAGTCATTTAGGTCAACATTGGATCATTCAGAGATCCTCACTGAACTTATGGAGAGAGTTTGCTGCACTGAAAGTAAAGGGGCTGAATAATTTTGCACGCCCAATTTTTCAGTTTTTTAAATTGTTAAAAAAGTTTGAAATATCATTCCACTTCATGATTGTGTCCCACTTGTTGTTGATTCTTCACAAAAAAAATACAGTTTTATATCTTTATGTTTGAAACCTGAAATGTGGCAAAAGGTCGCAAAGTTCAAGGGGGCCGAATACTTTCGCAAGGCACTGTATAATGTAAAATTCACACAAAAATGTATGATATTGTTTTCACCATGTGAATGTAGGTTTAATAGTATTTTTTACAATCTAGGGTTAGTCACTTTCTCATGACAAAACAGAGCAATCAGAGAGAGCAGTTAAAGGCTTTTTGTCATGAACTTTAGAATATTCCTTATTTGATTTTGGTGTGGTGACCGTTGCTTTACCTGGCATTCCAGGTTGGTGTTGGTGTTGTGGCTTTCTTTGGTGATAAGCACAGTGCCTTCGGAAAGTATTCAGACCCCTTGACATTTTCCAAATTTTTTACGGTACAGCCTTATTGTAAAATGTTATTTTTTAAATCTCAATCTATACACAATACCCCATAATCACAAAGTGAACCCTGTTTTTAGATTTGTTTGCAAATCAACAAAAAACAAAAGTACCTTATTTACATAAGTATTCAAACCCTTTGCTCTGAGACTCGGAATTGAGCTCAGGTGCATTGAGTATCCTTGAAATTTTTCTACAACTTGATTGGAGTCCATTTGTGGTAAATTCAATTGATTGGACATGATTTGGAAAGGCACACACCTGTCTATATAAGGTACCACAGTTGACAATGCATGTCAGAGCAAAAACCAAGCCATGAGGTTGAAGGAATTTGTCCATAGAGCTCAGAGACAGGATTATGTCAAGGCACAGATCTGGGGAAGGGTATCAACAAATGTATGCAGCATTGAAGGTCCCCAAGAACACAGTGACCTCCATCATTCTTAAATGGAAGAAGTTTGGAACCACCAAGACTTCCTAGAGCTGGCCGCCTGGCCAAACTGAGCAATCCGGGGAGAAGATCCTTGGTCAAGGAGGTGACCAAGAACCCGATGGTTACTCTGACAGAGCTCCAGAGTTCCTCTGTGGGGATGGGAGAACCTTCCAGCAACACTCCAACAATTAGGCCTTTCATGGTAGAGTGGCCAGACAGAAGCCACTCCTCAGTAAAATGCACGACAGCCCACTTGGAGTTTGCCAAAAGGCACCTAAAAGACTCTCAGACCATGAGACACAAGATTATCTATGATGAAACCAAGATTGAACTATTTGGCCTGAATGCCAAGCGTCATGTCTGGAGGAAATCTGGCACCATCCCGACGATGAAGCATGGTGGTGGCAGCATCATGCTGTGGGGATGTTTTTCAGGGAGACTAGTCAGGATGAAGGCAAAGATGAACGGAATAAAGTACAAAGAGATCCTTAAAACCTGCTCCAGAGTGCTCAGGGCTGTAGACTGGGGCAAAGGTTCACCTTCCAACAGTACAACGACCCTAAGCACACTCCCAAAACAATGCAGGAGTTGGACAAGTCTCTGAATGTACTTGAGTGGCCCAGCCAGAGCCCGGACTTGAAACCCATTGAACATCTCTGGGGATACCTGAAAATAGCTGTGCAATGACGCTCCCCATCCAACCTGACAGAGCTTGAGAGGTTCTGCTGTGAAGAATGGGAGAAACTCCCTAAATACTGGTGTGCCAAGCTTGTAGCATCATACCCAAAAAGACTAGAGACTGTAATCGCTGCCAAAGGTGCTTCAACAAAGTACTGAGTAAAGGGTCTAATAAATTAGCAAATAATTCTAAAAAAACATTTTTGCTTTGTGATTATGGGGTATTGTGTGTAGATTGATGAGAAAGATAACAATTTAATCAATTTTTGAATAGGCTGTAACGTAACAAAATGGTGAAAAAATACTTTCTGAAGGCACTGTTTGTAGATAGATGTAGTTAAGTGGGATTCCCAACGGTGTGGCAATGTGTTTGTCTCTGGTTGACTAGCTGTGCAAGGAGGGTTCAGTTCTGTCTGAGGTGGCAGTGTATAAACGATATCTTAACCGCCATCGATAAGAAACATTACTGTGCAGCCGTATTCATTGATCTGGCCAAGGCTTTCGACTCTGTCAATCACCACATCCTCATCGGCAGACTCAACAGCCTTGGTTTCTCAAATGATTGCCTCGCCTGGTTCACCAACTACTTCTCTGATAGAGTTCAGTTTGTAAAATCGGAGGGTCTGTTGTCCGGACCTCTGGCAGTCTCTATGGGGGTGCCACAGGGTTCAATTCTTGGACCGACTCTCTTCTCTGTATACATCAATGAGGTCGCTCTTGCTGCTGGTGAGTCTCTGATCCACCTCTACGCAGACGACACCATTCTGTATACTTCCGGCCCTTCTTTGGACACTGTGTTAACAACCCTCCAGGCAAGCTTCAATGCCATACAACTCTCCTTCCGTGGCCTCCAATTGCTCTTAAATATAAGTAAAACTAAATGCATGCTCTTCAACCGATCGCTACCTGCACCTACCCGCCTGTCCAACATCACTACTCTGGACGGCTCTGACTTAGGTGTCTGGTTAGACTGTAAACTCTCCTTCCAGACCCATATCAAACATCTCCAATCCAAAGTTAAATCTAGAATTGGCTTCCTATTTCGCAACAAAGCATCCTTCACTCATGCTGCCAAACATAACCTTGTAAAACTGACCATCCTACCAATCCTCGACTTTGGCGATGTCATTTACAAAATAGCCTCCAATACCCTACTCAACAAATTGGATGCAGTCTATCACAGTGCAATCCGTTTTGTCACCAAAGCCCCATATACTACCCACCATTGCGACCTGTACGCTCTCGTTGGCTGGCCCTCGCTTCATACTCGTCGCCAAACCCACTGGCTCCGTGTCATCTACAAGACCCTGCTAGGTAAAGTCCCCCCTTATCTCAGCTCGCTGGTCACCATAGCATCTCCCACCTGTAGCACACGCTCCAGCAGGTATATCTCTCTAGTCACCCCCAAAACCAATTATTTCTTTGGCCGCCTCTCTTTCCAGTTCTCTGCTGCCAATGACTGGAACAAACTACAAAAATCTCTGAAACTGGAAACACTTATCTCCCTCACTAGCTTTAAGCACCAACTGTCAGAGCAGCTCACAGATTACTGCACCTGTACATAGCCCACCTATAATTTAGCCCAAACAACTACCTCTTTCCCAACTGTATTTAATTTATTTATTTATTTTGCTCCTTTGCACCCCATTATTTTTATTTCTACTTTGCACATTCTTCCATTGCAAAACTACCATTCCAGTGTTTTACTTGACTGTACGGTGCGTGTGGGCGTGCAGTTCTACAATGTTTGTGTGTAATAGTTGCTATGAATGTGCACGTACATATGTGTATTTCTCCTGTGTATTTGTCCTGTGAATTGGCCTGTGTGTTGTCCTGTGTATTGTCCTGTGTATTTGTCCTGTGTATTGTCCTGTGTATTTGTTCTGTGTATTGTCCTGTTTATTTGTCCTGTGTATTAGCTATGGCCCTGCATTCACCCCCTACACCACATCTGCATGTGGCTGCACTTTTGAGACCAGAGGAGGAGAGACGGCAGAATGAAGAGGGAGGGAAAAGGGGGAGGGAAAAGGAGGAAAGAGTGCTGTCTGAGTTGACAGAGCTCCCTTGTAAGGGAGGGCCTCTCATCTGTGTCTGATAGATAGCCACTTAGAATCTGTCTGTCTGTCTGTAACAGTCTATACATGTCTTACCTCTCCATGTCCATGTCAGCTCATGCTTGTTATGTTGGTGGTCATACTCACAGTTTACATCTATACAATCCTTTACCGGGCTATGTGTCACTGCCCTAATTTAATGACGGTAACCACAGTGGCTTAGATAATTATCTGCTTTGACTACCTGTCTAACATCAAAGTGTGAACGTTTTCCACTGATGTTCGTTTTATCCTCCCCATCGACACATCTAGATTTGTATTTCCAGAGTTAACATATTAAACATTGTTTTCCCTACACAGACACACTACAGTCTCTCTCAATTCAATTCAATGTTCTATTCAATTAAATTTCAATTTCAATGTAAGGGCTTTATTGGCTTGGGAAACATATGTTTACATTGGCTTGTGAAAGTATTCACCCCCTTGGCATTTTTCCTATTTTGAAGCCTTACAACCTGGAATTGAAATATATTTTTTGGGGGGTTGTATCATTTGATTTACACAACATGCCTACCACTTTGAAGATACAAAATATGTTTTATTGTGAAACAAACAAGAAATAAGACAAAAAAACTGAAAACTTGAGCGTGCATAACTATTCACCCCCCAAAGTCAATACTTTGTAGAGACACCTTTTGCAGCAATTACAGCTGAAAGTCTCTTGGAGTATGTCTCTATAAGCTTGGCACATCAAGCCATTAGGACTTTTGCCCATTCTTCAAGGCAAAACTGCCCCAGCTCCTTCAAGTTGGAAGGGTTCTGCTGGTGTACGGCAATCTTTAAGTCATACCACAGATTCTCAATTGGATTGAGGTCTGGGCTTTGACAAGGCCATTCCAAGGCATTTAAATGTTTCCCCTTAAACCACTCAAGTGTTGCTCTAGCAGTATGCTTAGGTCATTGTCCTGTTGGAAGGTGAACCTCCGTCCCAGTCTCTAATCTCTGGAAGACTGAAACAGGTTTCCCTCAAAAATGTCCCTGCATTTAGCGCCATCCATTATTCCTTAAATTCTGACCAGTTTCACAGTCCCTGCCAATGAAAAACATCCCCACAACATGATGCTGCCACCACCATACTTTAATGTGGGGATGCTGTTCTCGGGGTGATTAGAGGTGTTAGATTTGCACCAGACATAACGTTGTCCTTGATGGCCAAAAAGCTACATTTTAGTCTCATCTGACCAGAGTACCTTCTTCCTTATGTTTAGGGAGTCTTCCACATGCCTTTTCGTGAACACCAAACGTGTTTGCTTATTCTTTTCTTTAAGCAATGGCTTTTTTCTGGACACTCTTCCGTAAAGCTCAGCTCTGTGGAGTGGACGGCTTAAATTGGTCCTATAGACAGATACTCCAATCTCCGCTGTGGAGCTTTGCAGCTCCTTCAGGGTTATCTTTGGTCTCTTTGTTGCCTCTCTGATTAATTCCCTCCTTGCCTGGTCCGTGAGTTTTGGTGGGCGGCCCTCTCTTGGCAGGTTTGTTGTGGTGCCATATTCTTTCCATTTTTTAATAATGGATTTAATGGTGCTCCGTGGGATGTTCAAAGTTTCCGATTTTTTTATAACCCAACCCTGATCTGTACTCCACAACTTTGTCCCTGACCTGTTTGGAGAGCTCCATGGTCTTCATGGTGCTGCTTGCTTGGTGGTGCCCCTTGCTTAGTGGTGTTGCAGACTCTGGAGCCATTCAGAACAGGTATATACTGAGATCATGTGACAGATCAGTTGATACTTAGATTGCACACAGGTGGGCTTTATTTAACTAATTGTGTGACTTCTGAAGGTAATTGGTTGCACCAGATCTTATTTAGGGGCTTCATAACAAAGTGTGTGAATAAATATGCACGCGCCACTTTTCCGTATTTTTGTTTTGTTTGTTTTAAACAGGTATTTTTTTTAAATTTCACTTCACCAATTTGGACTATTTTCTGTATGTCCATTACATTAAATCTAAATAAAAATCAATTTAAATTACAGGTTGTAATGCAACAAAATTGGAAAAACGCCAAGGGGGATGAATACTTTTACAAGGCACTGTACATTGCCAAAGCAAGTGAAATAGATAATAAACAAAAGTGAAATAAACATAAAAAATGTACAGTAAACATTACACTTACAAAAGTTCCAAAAGAATAAAGACATTTCAAATGTAATTATGTATTTATACAGTATTGTAATGATGTGCAAATAGTTCAAGTACAAAAGGGAAAATAAATAAACATAAATATAGGTTGTATTTACAATGGTTTTTGTTCTTCACTGCTTGCCCTTTTCTTCTGGCAACAGGTCACAAATCTTGCTGCTGTGATGGCGCACTCGTATTTCACCCAATAGATATGGGAGTTTATCAAAATTAGATTTGTTTTTGAATTCTTTGTGGGTCTGTGTAATCTGAGGGAAATATGTGTCTCTAATATGGTCATACATTTGGCAGCTCAGTTTCCACCTCATTTTGTGGGCAGTGTGCACATAGCATGTCTTCTCTTGAGAGCCAGGTCTGCCATCTGCGACCTTTCTGACTAGCAAGGCTATGCTCACTGAGTACATAGTCAAAGATTTCCTTAATTTTGCATCAGTCACTGTGGTCAGGTATTCTGACACTAAGTACTCTCTGTTTAGGGCAAAATAGCATTCTAGTTTGCTCTGTTTTTTGGTAAATTCTTTCTCTCTCTCTCTCTCTCGACCTCTGAATGCTCAGCTATGAAAAGCCAACTGACATTTACTCCTGAGGTGCTGACCTGTTGAACCATCTAGAACCACTGTGATTATTATTTGACCCTGCTGGTCATCTATGAATGTTTGAATATCTTGAAGAACGGTCTGGCCTTAATGGCCATGTTAATCTCCACCGGGCACAGCTAGAAGAAGACTGGCCACCCCTCAGAGCATGGATTCTCTTTGGGTTTCTTCCTAGGTTCCCACTCTTCTAGGGAGGTTTTCCTAACCACCGTGCTTTTACATCTGCAACGCTTGCTCTTTGGGGTTTCTGTATAAGCACTCTGCTGATGTTAAAAGGTATTATAAATACATTTGATTGATTGTTTTGTTTAGAGGGGAGACTTCCATTCTAACCTCCATTCAATTATTGTAAATGTTCATAAATACCATTTCACGTTAATTAAGAGTGAAAATACTATGTGCTAATAGTGTTAAATACATTTAATGAGTCATCAAACTGATCATGTATATGAATTAGATACAGTAACATCCCTCCAGTCCTGAGGCGAGGTCGAGGCAGAGTCGGCTAACTGAGAGTTAAAGATGAGAGAGTCCTACCTGCCCTTCACGGAGACACACGTCTCCACAGGAGTATGACTGACAGAGCCGCTCGCTCCCACATGCTGCTCAATCCCATCTGTCAGGAGCTGAGTTTAACCCAGAGCTGAGTCCCCAGCCAAGCCACTGTCATTGTCCTAGCTGCCCTACTGAAAACCTCTACAGTGGATATATGGATAGAATTTTAGTTTGTGCCTGTGTGCTTTATGATTGTGTATTTTAAGTCATCTACCTGTCTCTGTGTCTCTTTAGTTGATTTGTTTTATGTGTTGTCATACACTGAGTGTACAAAACATTAGGAACACCTTTCTAATATTTGAGTTTCACCCTCTTTTGTCCTCAGAACAGCCTCAATTAGTCGGGTCATGGACTCTACAAGGTGTCGAAAGCGTTCCACAGGGATGCTGGCCCATGTTGACTCCAGTGCTTCCCACAGTTGTCAAGTTGGCTGGATGTCCTTTGGGTGGTGGACCATTTTTGATACACACGGGATACTGTTGAGAGTGAAAAACCCAGCCGTGTTGCAGTTCGTTACACAAACGGTGCTCCTGGCACCTACTACCATACCCTGTTCAAAGGCACTTAAATATTTTGTCTTGCCCATTCACCCTCTGACTAGCATACATACACAATCAATGTCTCAATGGTCTCAAGGCTTAAAAATCTTTTTTTTTTTACCTGTCTCCTCCCCTGATCTACACCGATTAAAGTGGATTTAACAAGTGACATCAATAAGGGATCATAGCTATCACCTGGATTCACCTGGTCAGGCTATGTCATGGAAATATACTGGGGTGTCCCGCGTGGCTCGGTTACAGCGCCAGGGTTGTGGGTTCGATTCCCATTGGGGACCAGTACAAAAAAGTATGTAAAATGTATGCACTCACTACTGTAAGTCACTATGGATAAGAGCATCTGCTAAATGACTCAAATATAAATGAAGGAGCAGGTATCCTTAATGTTTTGTACACTCAGTGTATATTCATGTTGCATGTCCACTCCACTGTCTGCACTTCCCTTATCAATCACAATGTCATCATGGAGGCCTTTATGCTGCTGGGTGCATGCCACTGTATTTGTGAGGTCTTGCTGTAGGTAGACTGTGGGGGTAAAGTGAACACAGTATTGGGAGGAGGAGTAACTGGAGGCTGTCATCACACACACACACACACACACACACACACACACACACACACACACACGCAGCTCTGCAGCACAGGAATGTTTTGCCTGCTGCTGTCCTTATGTAAATATAAACACTGGGCCGTGGTCTTACCATAAATGTACTGGGAAATGAGAGGCTGATCCGGCACGGGGCAGCAAATGAGGAGCGGCAGACGCCGGACATTCCTGCAGCTGTCATGATTCATCTGCACTCTGGGAAAACCAGGCCATGGCACCCAGGTCCACCACCCACCTCCACCCCTCACACAGGCAGCCCACGCTGCCAGCACCAATCAAACACACTGATCTACTCAGACATTCCCTCATAATATGCTGACTCATAGACACACACGTTACTGCAGGCTCCCTCACGATGCAACTTATACATGCATACCCACCCAGACAACACATAAATCAACACACATGGTCTACAAACGCATCCATGGACCTGCTCTGTTTTCCAGGGTCTCTGCAGTATGTCACGTCTGCTTCAAACCTAAATAGAGGGACGTTGTCATGGAAGACATCATGCCAACAGACTTCCAGTCCAGTCAGAGTAGATCAACGTCCAGATCAATCCAGATTCCCTGCTGTCAGATAGGAGAGAGACCTCTCTGCAGCCCAGGAGTATTTCCATAGGGTTACAGTGCCTTTCGAAAGTATTCAGCCCCCTTGAACTTTGCGACCTTTTGCCACATTTCAGGCTTCAAACATAAAGATATAAAACTGTATTTTTTTGTGAAGAATCAACAACAAGTGGGACACAATCATGAAGTGGAACAACATTTATTGGATATTTCAAACTTTTTTAACAAATCAAAAACTGAAAAATTGGGCGTGCAAAATTATTCAGCCCCCTTAAGTTAATACTTTGTAGTGCCACCTTTTGCTGCGATTACAGCTGTAAGTCGCTTGGGGTATGTCTCTATCAGTTTTGCACATCGAGAGACTGAAATTTTTTCCCATTCCTCCTTGCAAAACAGCTCGAGCTCAGTGAGGTTGGATGGAGAGCATTTGTGAACAGCAGTTTTCAGTTCTTTCCTCAGATTCTCGATTGGATTCAGGTCTGGACTTTGACTTGGCCATTCTAACACCTGGATATGTTTATTTTTGAACCATTCCATTGTAGATTTTGCTTTATGTTTTGGATCATTGTCTTGTTGGAAGACAAATCTCCGTCCCAGTCTCAGGTCTTTTGCAGACTCCATCAGGTTTTCTTCCAGAATGGTCCTGTATTTGGCTCCATCCATCTTCCCATCAATTTTAACCATCTTCCCTGTCCCTGCTGAAGAAAAGCAGGCCCAAACCATGATGCTGCCACCACCATGTTTGACAGTGGAGATGGTGTGTTCAGCTGTGTTGCTTTTACGCCAAACATAACGTTTTGCATTGTTGCCAAAAAGTTCAATTTTGGTTTCATCTGACCAGAGCACCTTCTTCCACATGTTTGGTGTGTCTCCCAGGTGGCTTGTGGCAAACTTTAAACGACACTTTTTATGGATATCTTTAAGAAATGGCTTTCTTCTTGCCACTCTTCCATAAAGGCCAGATTTGTGCAATATACGACTGATTGTTGTCCTATGGACAGAGTCTCCCACCTCAGCTGTAGATCTCTGCAGTTCATCCAGAGTGATCATGGGCCTCTTGGCTCATCTCTGATCAGTCTTCTCCTTGTATGAGCTGAAAGTTTAGAGGGACGGCCAGGTCTTGGTAGATTTGCAGTGGTCTGATACTCCTTCCATTTCAGTATTATCGCTTGCACAGTGCTCCTTGGGATGTTTAAAGCTTGGGAAATCTTTTTGTATCCAAATCCGGCTTTAAACTTCTTCACAACAGTATCTCGGACCTGCCTGGTGTGTTCCTTGTTCTTCATGATGCTCTCTGCGCTTTTAACGGACCTCTGAGACTATCGCAGTGCAGGTGCATTTATACGGAGACTTGATTACACACAGGTGGATTGTATTTATCATCATTAGTCATTTAGGTCAACATTGGATCATTCAGAGATCCTCACTGAACTTCTGGAGAGAGTTTGCTGCACTGAAAGTAAAGGGGCTGAATAATTTTGCACGCCCAATTTTTCAGTTTTTGATTTGTTAAAAAAGTTTGAAATATCCAATAAATGTCGTTCCACTTCATGATTGTGTCCCACTTGTTGATTCTTCACAAAAAAATACAGTTTTATATCTTTATGTTTGAAGCCTGAAATGTGGCAAAAGGTCGCAAAGTTCAAGGGGGGCGAATACTTTCGCAAGGCACTGTATATTCTCTGGGTTTGTTGAAGTTTGAGAATTCTTGTGTAAAGTGGCGGCACAGAAGGTTGGTGGCACCTTAATTGGGGAGGGCGGGCTCGTGATAATGGCTGGAGCAGAATAAGTGGAATCGTATCAAATACATCAAACCCAGCCATTATTATGAGCCGTCCTTGTCACGCTCGTTTGAATGATTGGACCAAGGTGCAGCGTGCGTAGAATTCCACATGCTTAATAAATATGAAACTCACCAAACAAAACAGATTGGGAACCATACTAGGCCAACAAAGAAATAGAAACATAGATTTGCCCACCCAAGTCACACCCTGACCTAACCAAATAGAGAATAAAAAAAGTCTCTCTAGGGTCAGGACTGGGGACCCTCGCTGGAGGCTCCTGACTGGGAGCCCTCGCTGGAGGCCTGATGCGTGGGGCAGGCACAGGGCGTACCGGGCTCTGAAGGCGCACTGAAGGCCTGGTGCGTGAGGCAGGCACAGGACGTACCGGGCTCTGGAGGCACACTGGAGGCCTGAAGTGTAGAGCTGGCACAACCCGTCCTGGCTCGATACCCACTTTAGCCCGGCAAGTGCGGGGCACTGACACAGGACGCACTGGGCTGTGCAGGCACACTGGAGATACCCTGCGTAGAGCTGGCACAGGATATCCTAGACCGTGGAGGCGCACTGGAGGTCTGGAGCGTAGAGCTGGCACAACGCGTCCTGGCTTAATACCCCCCCTGTAGCGCGGCAAGTGCGGGGAGCTGGCACAGGCCGCACTGGGTTGTGCTGACGAACTGGGGATACCGTGCGTAGATCTGGCGAAGGATATCCTGGGCCGAGGAGACGCACTGGAGGCCAGGACCGCTGAGCTGGCACAACCCGTCCTGGACAGATGCTCACCTTAGCACGGCAAGTACGGAAAGCAGGCACAGAACGCAATGGGCTAAGGGTGCGCACTGGAGGCACGGTGCGCAGAACCGGAAAACATGGTATCTGAACCGTGACCAACTCCTCATTGTAATTACGGGGAGTTGGGTCTTGTTCCCACCTTTGCTCCGCTCGCCACCACGTGTGCCACCCCCAAAAATTTGGAGGCTGCCTCTCGGGCTTCCGTCGTTTCCTTGAATCCTGGTCTTGTCGCCGTTCCTCTCTCTCTTGTCGCCTCCGCCTGCTTCCATGGTAGGGTCTTGTCCCCTGCCATTACCTCCTCCCAGGTCCAGGATGTCCTCCACTCCTGGGCACGCTGCTTGGTCACTTGGTGGTGGGATCTTCTGTCATGCTCGTTTGAATGATTGGACCAAGGCTCCACGTTTAATAAATATGAAACTCATCAAACAAAACAGAAGAAAACATAACGTGACGTTATGGGCTGCTCACAGGCAGCTACACAATAACAAGATCCCACAATCTAAGGTGGGAAAAAGGGCTGCCTAAGTATGATCCCCAATCAGAGACAACGATACACAGCTGCCTCTGATTGGGAACCATACTAGACCAACAAAGAAATAGAAACATAGATTTGCCCACCCAAGTCACACCCTGACCTAACCAAATAGAGAATAAAAAAATCTCTCTAAGGTCAGGGTGTGACAGTCCTCACCTCATCAGCCTCCACTGGTGTCAGGGTGAGTCAGAGAGAGAGGGCCGGTATCGTCGGCCCTGTGCCCATCCGCGCCGCAATGCGTCGCCCTCAGTGGTGCTACAGACAGTCACCTCACAGACCCATTCCCCTCTCCATATGACACTACTAGCTCACTGGAATCATACGCAGAGATCTTAATATACAGTCGTGGCCAATGACACAAATATTAATTTTCAAAAAGTCTGCTGCCTCCGTTTGTATGATGGCAATTTGCATATACTCCAGAATGTTATGAAGAGTGATCAGATGAATTGCAATTAATTGCAAAGTCCCTCTTTTCCATGCAAATGAACTGAATACCCAAAAAACATTTCCACTGCATTTCAGCCCTGCCACAAAAGGACCAGCTGACATCATGTCAGTAATTCTCTCTTTAACACAGGTGTGAGTGTTGACAAGGACAAGGCTGGAGATCACTCTGTCATGCTGATTGAGTTCAAATAACAGACTGGATGCTTCAAAAGGAGGGTGGTTCTTGGAATCATTGATCTTGGAGGATGGCCTGGTGTCAAGAAGGGCAGCAAAGAAGCCACTTCTCTCCAGGAAAAACATCAGGGACAGACTGATATTCTGCAAAAGGTACAGGGATTGGACTGCTGAGGACTGGGGTAAAGTGATTTTCTCTGATGAATCTCCTTTCCGATTGTTTGGGGCATCCGGAAAAAAGCTTGTTGACAAGGTCAGTCCTGTCAGTCCAGTCCTGTTGGCATGACACATCAGTCCTGTGTCATGCCAACAGTAAAGCATCCTGAGACCATTCATGTGTGGGGTTGCTTCTCAGCCAAGGGAGTGGGCTCACTCACAATTTTGCCTAAGATCACAGCCATCAATAAAGAATGGCACCAACACATCCTCTGAGAGCAACTTCTCTCAACCATCCAGGAATAGTTTGGTGACGAACAATGCCTTTTCCAGCATGATGGAGCACCTTGCCATAAGGCAAAAGTGATAACTAAGTGGCTCGGGGAACAAAACATCGATATTTTGGGTCCATGGCCAGGAAGCTCCCCAGACCTTAATCCCATTGAGAACTTGTGGTCAATCCTCAAGAGGCGGGTGGACAAACTAAAACCCACAAATTCTGACAAACTCCAAGCATTGATTATGCAAGAATGGGCTGCCATCAGTCAGGATGTGGCCCAGAAGTTAATTGGCAGCATGCCAGGGTGGATTGCAGAGGTCTTGAAAAAGAAGGGTCAACACTGCAAATATTGACTCTTTGCATCAACTTCATGTAATTGTCAATTAAAGCCTTTGACACTTGTGAAATGCTTGTAATTATACTTCAGTATTCCATAGTAATATCTGACAAAAATATCTAAAGACACTGAGGCAGCAGACTTTGTGAAAATGTACATTTGTGTCATTCTCAAAACTTTTGGCCATGACTGTATCACTTTGGTTTCTGTAGGCAAGGGCTCTCCAACCCTGTTCCTGGAGAGCTACCCTCCTGTAGATTTTCACTACAACCCCAGTAGTAACTAACCTGATTCAGTCTGCCAAAAAGCTAATTATTAGAATCAGGTGTGCTAGATTAGGGTTGGAGTGAAAACCTACAGGACGGTAGCGCTCCAGGAACAGGGTTGGAGCCCTGCTATAGGCTATGTGAGCTTTATTAATCCAGGTGAATTAATCCTCGTTGAGATACAATATATTTTTTACATGAGACCTCGTGAACAGCTCGTGTGTGTTTGTCTCAGCTGACCAATACTGCCACCTGAACTGTGTAACTGGGCACTATCAGAATGCTATGGGCCAGGACTGTTTTCCCAGAGACTAGCTACTGTAAACACAACAGGAATCCACAGAGCCTGCAGCAGGTGAGCTAATCAGTGACTTGACATTGTTCTTCACTTGGGATTCTGATCAACCTTTGACCCGATAAGCTTTTAGAGAGGATCACAAGGATTTATACACATTAGCAGCAGGGTCTTCAATGGCCACTGGAAACCATTCATAGCACAGATAAGAGTGAGTCTGGACAGAGACAGCTGGAAGGTTAGAAAAAAGTCATCATTGTTCCTTGTAAATAAAAAAATTAAAATTGTTCAGTTGTACTCCAGAGTGAGTCTAAACTGTTAATCATTCATTGCGTCTGGTTTATTCTTAGCTGCTCTGAGAGGCTTGAAATATATTTAACCGTCTGTTGCCTAAGCAGTGAGGACGTTCTTTTCCATGTCAAATTAGAACAGTGGTATTCAAATTCAGGGACGCGGCCCCACTACTGCAGTGGGGTTGCCAAAATGTTTTTATTTATTTATTTGGGAACAAAAAATTAAGAGTACAGATTATTGTATAGGACAATATAAAAGTTTTTGAGAAAGATAATTTGAAAGATACAACGATATTGAGTAAATATATTTATTGTTTGTTTTTTCATTTTGATAAGAGATGAAAATGCTATTAATTGAGATGTATTTGTTGTCGTTAACAATCTAAGTGTACAGATTTAAACTTGTGTCATTAGATTTGGGGTGGGGTCGCAAGAAATTCCTTGGGGAAAAATGGGGTACCCAGAAATTCTGGCGGAAAAAAGGGGGTCCCCGCTGAAGAAATTTGAACACCTCTGAATTCGAATGAAATAGAAAGAGAGAGTGGGAGGAAGTAGAGGTACAATTCACTGGAGAATGTGAAGGGGAGAACTAAAAGAGGGACGAGAGAGCAGTCTTTCTTACATCTGTACACGCCAGCCCTGCACGCAACAGGCTTGTGATCCTGCCAGAGAGAAAGAGAGGGAGCTAATGTTTTCCACTGAGACTTGGTCTCTCTGTGTTCATGGAAAATGGCGGTCCACAGTGTCCACTATTAATCAGCCAAACAGAGCCAATTACTGGGCTGAGGAGAGGGAGACTGCCAGAGCAGAGCAGCAGAGCAGCACAGCACTGGGGAGGCACGACCTGCTGAACCCCACATCTCCATTCAGAGCATTAGGACTGAGCTGCCTCAGCCTCACAGCCTCAGCCAAAACAGTGAGGGGAAGAGGATGGCTGGGGCAGTGATATATATATAGAGAGTGAGTGAGGCAAAGAGAGAGAGACAATGAAAGAGAAGGAGAGAAAGACAGGGTGAACAGGAGAGAGAGGCCCATAGACAGGCATAGAGAGTAAAGGTTTTACAGCACCATAACTGTTTACATTCCTGCCGTGGATGACAAGACGAGGGGGGAGGAGGTCATATGATAGGGAGGGAGTGCTTGATCCCTGTGTTCATAACCTTTGGAATTCACTGCCTAAGCCTTTTTTTCTGTTATCAGGATTCCATACACACGTGTGCTGGCACACAAAACAAACTCACACCTTTACTTAGAGATCACCAACACTCAAATAACTTTAGCAAAGCTCCTTGTCACTTTGGTTATTCACATTTTCTCCTGAGTTGTATCCTGCTGTTTTACTGAAAGACAACTTTGGGCCTCTATGTTATTTCCGGGTCCTGACTGTCATCAGTTCTTTGAGGATGTGATGTCAGGAGTTTGTAAGTTAAGTTCACGACTTCCTCAGCTTGTTTATTCTATCACAAATTAGCAGGGAGCTGCTGGGAGACTGTCTGCCTAATCTCCAGAGCGCTGGGCTGATGGACAGGAATGCTGGTGTGCTGTTGCTGCGTCTGGGTGGGCTGGCCCAGGACACCACCGTCAGATAAGCGATGAGGGACAGCATGTAGTCTGGAGGTCCTCCCGACAACATCCCACTCCCGTCACCTTTTGCTGTGACACACAGCCCTCTGAGCCACTCAAGGGAAGCCTGGGCGATGTGAGGAGGAAGCTTGGCATGGGGGAACCTACCCTGGATGTTTCCTGTAGGATGTGGTTCTGTTCTTTAGAGATGTCTCTGGTCTGCTCTGTGTGGGCGGGTGAGGGTTAAGTCTTGTCCTGTTGCTGATGATGAGATGTAGATTTTGACAGGCCAAAGTGGAGCTGTTTCCCATCACACAACAGCCTGCGATTCCGTCGGTACACAGCGAGACTCAACCAGAGCTCCTCTCACCAGCAAGGGAGAGATAGAGAGCGGTGTTAGAGGGATAGCTAACTTCTCCCTGGAGTTAATGTAATAATGCCTGGGGTTTGAGTAATAATGTGCCACAGTCAGTAGCCACCATGTTCACGGTGAACATCTCCTCCTCCATGTCGTTTGTGAGAGCTCACCCCGAGCGGCTGAGGAAGCGACTGTCAATCAGGAGCAAACATAGGAACCTCAGGTAACCATGGTGATGCGGGTGTCTGAGTTGGAATGGGAGGGTCTTTTCAGAATTAGCACATAGAGCTCCTCTGGATGATCAAATACTTACTTGTCCGCTTTTTTTTGGGGGGGGGGGGGGGGGGGGGTAACAACGGTCCACTTGTTTTGCTGCTTGATGCTATTTTATGAAGTATTTTAAAGATAATTTCTCATGTGCTATACTCATGTCTGTTACTCAATTGTGTATGTAAGTGTTATGTCGTTTTTCAAAAAGGTATTCATCCTTTAGAAAGATATATAGAAAAGAGCCACTGCTAAGCAGAATTGTGGATGGATGACCGAGAGAGGAGTGTGTGTATGTGGTCAGTATGGGTTTAATGAATCTCTGACTCACCCTCCCATGTGGGAACAAACCTAATGCAGTCATTTGAAAAAGACTGCCTTATTCAGACCCAGACCTACTGCACTGCCACTATTGTTTATCAGGCTTTCACTGCCAAATAGGCTTTAGTCATACAGTATGTTCTAGGTTGAGGCCATGGGCATGAACTTAAATTAAGGGACTCTCAATAGAGGAAATGCATTATATTTGGAGGGTATTGTAACCAGGGGTAGTAACCGGTTCAGGGAACAGAACTAAAAACCGAAAAATAACAGCATTTTTGGGGGAGGAACAGAAACGGAACCGGAAACTAAAGTGATCTCTAGTGTTCTGGAACAGAACTGGTTAATAATGTTATTTTTTGTTCCCTGAAATATTCCTAATGTCTAGTATATAATTCTGTAATTTGGTGAAGTTACAATACTAGTAATAGCCTAAACGCATTTCAAATCATGTCATTATGTTCAGCGCTTCAAGCCAAGCCCCCTGCATGTCTACCCCTCTCTCTCGCTTCCTCCCCATCAGTGAAATTTCAGTCACATCTCGCACCTTTACTTATCTGACCAATCAAACATGCAAACAACTACTGTAGCTTACACGTTCCATAGCAAGCTTCTCTATCTGTACTAATGGGTCAAGTAAATTAATGAGCTATTTTGTAAAGATGTAGATTTCACAGGTTAAAAAATAATGCAAAGGAACCATTACTTTTTTTGGGGTTCGAACTAGTTCAGAACTTTATTTTCTGGTTGGAACACTGGAATGGAACATAAAAAATAAGGGTTTCTGTTCGAAACAAACAATTAGAAAATAATTTTGGTTCCAACCCTCTTGTAACAATCCAGAATGTGCTGATATGGGTTTTAGATCAATGTGAGGTATTTATGTAAGTACCATTCAATCATTGCTCTTCAGTCTAAGTACCTTTTATTAATGTTAATCAACATTTGTGAAACCATTTAAAACTTACCATGCCTCTTCACATGTTTTACTGGAACAATCAGGATTGTTTTCAGGCCCTAAGACTAATGCTAGGAAAGTATATACTGTATGCAGTCTTGGCCCCCATTGATGTAAAAAGAGTCTCTTCAGCAACTTAGAGCAAAGCCATTAGGGATTGAGTAGGAATTGTTCTTGTGGACCGCAGGCTGAGTACTGGGAGTGAAGACCACTAATGGGAACCATGGGGAGGGCTCTGCTGAGAGGGGCGACTGTGTGTGTGTGTGTCTGTGTAAGCTTCCAGAGCCTCTGCAAAGTGTGTCTTTGCCTTATGTCCGAGGCATGTTCTCAAGAAGGTTTTTGATGGTCCCTAGCAGTGGTTTAGCCTCTTCAAGATCCTCAGTCCGACACTGTCTGGAATTCAGCCTGCCTGATGATGACTCACAGCGGCTAAAGCTAAAACAGAGCTGCAGCAGGAGCAGTCAAGCGTGGGGCTGCTCATTGTGTGTGTGTGAGCACATGAGCGTGAGACGGAACAGTGCCCGAGGGGGCAAATTGTTCATGCAAAGACAGCCTGTCTTGGTGGGCCCAGTTGTCCCTTGAAACTCAAAGCATTGTTCGAGGTGAAGTCTGATCATAATCACCACATGTTTTTCTTACATGCCTATTGCCAGTGTAGGTCAACCCGTGAGAGTGCAGTCTAAGTATTTCATTTCCTTTTTCACATTTTTTGGTTCCGTTTGTGGAATGATGTTTATTACTCATTTATATGCTAGGATTTTCTTTCCTGCAAAGGTTTATGAAATGATTTACTTTGAAACATTTACTTCAAAATGAGAGACGTCACCTTTTCCAGAATACAAGTTGGCGCCATGTATAAACAGATGTTGGTGTGGGCTGTTCCTAAACTACCTCTGTCTCCCCTTCTATCTTTCTCTCTTCCTTCCCTCTTTCCCACTCTCTCCCCCTCTTTCTCTCTTCTCATTCTCTCCCTCACTTTCCACTACTAAAACCTACTACCACTAAAACCTCTGTTAGCTACCTGGGGTGCATCCTTAATGGAGACTTGGGGGTTGTGACCATAGCCACTAAAGTGCTAGGGAAGGTTAATGCCAGGACCAAGTTTCTGGCTAAAATGTCCAAGCTTCTTGATAAGGACTCCATGAGAGTGCTAGACACTGTCCTTATTCCATACCATTTAGACATTGCTAGCACTTCCTGGTTTGGAGGCTTATCTAAGCTTCTGAAGGGGAAGTTCCAGATAGCCCAGGATAAACTGATCAGGGTAGTATTTAAGGTGAGTCCATGTACTCACATAGGCAGAGGCTGCTTTCAGGAATCAACTGGCTGCCTGTTCAGGCTAGGGTGTCCCATATTAGACTGGGTCTGGTTTAATCACGGCGTCCCAGATTAGATTGGATCTGGTTTAATGAGGGTGTTCCCGATTAGACTGGGTCTGGTTTAATGAGGGTCCCAGATTAGACTGGGTCTGGTTTAATGAAGGTGTTCCAGATTAGACTGGGTCTGGTTTAATGAGGGTGTCCAATATTAGACTGGGTCTGGTTTAATCAGGGTGTCCCAGATTAGATTGGGTCTGGTTTAATAAGGGTGTCCCAGATTAGACTGGGTCTGGTTTAATTAGGGTGTCCCAGATTAGACTGGGTCTGGTTTAATCAGGGTGTCCCAGATGAGACTGGGTCTGATTTAATGAAGGTGTCTCAGATTAGACTGGGTCTGGTTTAATGAGGGTGTCCCAGATGAGATTGGGTCTGGTTTAATCAGGGTGTCACAGATTAGATTGGGTCTGGTTTAATAAGGGTGTCCCAGATTAGACTGGGTCTGGTTTAATGAGGGTGTCCCAGATTAGACTGGGTCTGTTTTAATGAGGGTGTCCCAGATGAGATTGGGTCTGGTTTAATCATGGTGTCCTAGATTAGATTGGGTCTGGTTTAATGAGGGTGTCCCAGATTAGACTGGGTCTGATTTAATGAGGGTGTCCCAGATTAGACTGGGTCTGTTTTAATGAGGGTGTCCCAGATTAGACTGGGTCTGGTTTAATGAGGTTGTCCCAGATTAGACATAGGTCTGGTTTACAGGAGGATTTATGGTTCTGTTCCCAGATATCTGAATGACTACTTTCCCCATGTTAGGGATGCACACAATCACAGCACCAGATCAGGTGTTGCTTATGTGTGCTTCTACAGGTTCAGGAGTAATGCTGGGAAAGGTACTTTCTTGTATATTGGGGCCTCCGAGTGAAATGAGTTGCCGCTGCCCATAAAAATAACATCCTCTCTGGGCAGCATTAAAAATAAAGTAAAAAATAGTTTTGTCTTCTGTGCCCATATGAATGTACCCTACGATGTAACTGCAATGATGAGATAGATGCTCTTCTTTGTTTGTATGTTTTATTATCTCGCTGTCATATTGTGTTCATCCGTGTCCGATCTTGCCTAGCCATCTTGTCTCAAGAGGACCACATTGTAAATAAGTCCCAGACTGTGTGTTATCCTCCATGATGTGCATCAAGTTTTGTGTTCTTTTTTTCTTATTTTTACGGTCGAATTAATAAACTAAACACTTCTCTCCCTCTTTCTGTCTGTCTCTGCCTCTCTCCTGTTCTCCCAGTCCCGGCCCGCGCCCTGACGCTGTTGCTCTGTTTGGCAGGGAGCCGCGGAAAGTGCTGCTGCACAAGGGCTCCACGGGGCTGGGCTTCAACATCGTGGGCGGCGAGGATGGAGAGGGCATTTTTGTCTCCTTCATCCTGGCCGGAGGACCAGCAGACCTGAGCGGAGAGCTCAGAAGGGGAGACCGCATCCTCTCGGTCAGTGGCTTACCGGTCCTGGCAACTAACTAACCAGCCAGCCAACCTGTGGCAGGGTTTACACATTGCTTTAAAATGTATAGCAAGTTGCATACCGTATACAGCATTAGTGCATTTAAGGTGTTTTAGCACTAAAGATTTACCATCGAAGACTTGCCTTACCAATAGACAATAACAATGGAGAGAGGAGTAGACCCAAAGTGGTAACAGGATAAACATGATAAGTTGGGCAGCATGGAATCAAAGTAAACCAAAGAGACCATTGGACCATCTTCCAGTCAAGGTCACAGCTCTCATTTAAACCAAAAATATATTATAGCTAATGCAAGGCCCCCCATGATGACAAATAAGTACCTTTCTGGAGGGCACATCTGCTCAATGGTCCTCATGGGATTGTGAATCAGCCATTTTCTCTAGTCACAAAACTGTTCATCATGCCACGGTCATACCTCCACTGATTGAAAACTAATCATCCAGCTGGTGATCCAGGAGAGGATAAACAGGATGAGGCTCTCCTCCACATCCTTATGTCAGTGCCAGGTAGTCTTATTCCTTTGTTGGCTCAATAGCTCTGTGAGGAACAGTGCTGGTTGGTCCATTGACTTGTCAATCAAGGCTCCATGGTTGAGGTTCTGCCCTCTGCTGTGTATCTCAGGTGAATGGGGTGAACCTGCGGAATGCCACCCACGAGCAGGCAGCTGCAGCGCTGAAGAGGGCCGGCCAGACGGTCACCATCATTGCCCAGTACCGACCAGAAGGTAGGAGTTTCTCTGCTCTCTCTCAACCCAAACCTACCTACCCCACACACTTTACATTTTAGTTGCTGTCATCCAAAGCAACTAAATGTCTGTTTGTGTGTAGTAAGGGGGCTGCTGAGCAACTGCACAAACCGCTCATTCTTTATCTTGATCTTTATGTTGTGTAACAGATGTGCTGAATAATCATCTCAGTCTTACAGGGGACTGCACTAGATGAGGGGTACACAGGTGATCTAGTTAAGCGAACCAGCCTCTACAGTATTTGTATTTCTTACTTTGAAGTGTAGACCTACTAATGTAAATATTTACAATAAAGCAAAACCAATCTTTCAGAACCATGTGACATGTAAATATCCCAAATGTTTAAACTACTGCAGTGGTGTAGGCTAGGCTACATGCACACATTGAACAAGAAAAGGAGAGCCTCAGACTCTAGGAGCTCAGATGAAATCATTTTAGAACCAACGTTTGGATAGCCAAGCTGTCTTCGTCTGGGTACATGCAAGCCCTTACCTGGTCTGTCTTAGTTATCTTGAAGATAGTCTGGTTCGCAAATGAGGACAGTAGGCTACAGAGCGTCTTGTGATTGGCTGATTGTGCCGGAATTCATGTTCAGGGGCTCCGCTTACATTGACACATTCGCTGTACAGCCAGGCTGAAGTGTAGAGCCAACTGCACGGCGGGCAACCGAAGGACTGGCTGGTGTCCTTCTTTCCACTGTTTCGAGTCCAATCCTCCGTGTACAGTGTATCCGTCTCGGCGGTCACTGTACTAGGGAAGGAAAACGGAAACAAAACAAACTGGAGTGAGGGCAGGCAGAGGGGCGCGAACATAGTTACAGAGCGTGCGCGAGGATATACTAGGGAGAAGCGAAGAAAGGAAAGGTGGAGGAACTGTTGAACTTCTTCAGCTACACACAAATGTGCATGGGGGATGGGCATGAATTCACAGTCGGCTGGATGTTAGGATCAGATACCACGGGCTGCGAAGTAACACAGCATTGCACTGAACAGAGGTGAGGAAATCAACTGGAGCAATTGTTGTCCCGCGCGCTCCCATTTACAGGAAAGAGGGTGGAGAGAATACAGTGGAATCAGGAACATTTACTGTAACATTTGTGTCGGCACTCAAGCTTTTGGGGTCGGTTAACGACAGTAACTTGTCATTATAGGGGTTTCTGTTGTTGTACAACCCAGTTACGGGGCAAACACAACGTATTATCTTGCCTCCAAGCTAAACCTGCGCCGTGGATTAGCTCCTGTTTGCGCCGTTTGGTAAACTCTTCTTAGTTGAACCAAATGCTAAGATCCGTTTGGAATTATCTATAAACTAGATTGTATTTGTAGCTAACTAGCTATATTAGTTATGTGCCCATAGCTCGACAGTTTCCACCAAATGCAGTTAGGTAAATTAGCTAGCTACGGTAACGTTGGTCAAATTATTTGACGTTATCTAGCTAACTAGCGTGTTAACGTTAGTATTCAACCTTAATATAATGTCTCTAAAGGTTTATTAACTAGGTAACGTTAGTTATAAATGTTGCATTATAGTGAACGAGTTAGTAAATTACTGTCCAACGTAGATTGTTAGCAATCTAACGTTACTCTTGTCAGTGTTCTTATTGATTTAGCGATAAGAAATGCCTCATTAGATAACAAACAGGTGGACACAGAGGTGTGGTCAGAGTGGAGGGTTTTGAGTAGATGGGGTGCAGCTAATGTCAGAAGTGCTTCTCGTAGCACTTAGTTTAGCGTTAATTAAAACGCAAAAGTTCTCCGGAGGCGACTGTAACATGCGACTTTTGACCTCACTTTGACATTCGCTGCATCCTTATAGCCCTGACCAGAATGGAGCAGGTGCGTGGACATTTCCTGTCATTTCAGGAAGTGACCTCATCAGGAAACAAACATTTTCAACCACCTGATTGATATGTCAGGGTGAGGCTTGACCATTTACATGTCTCATCCGGTCACGTTGACATAATGTTTACACATTTTTCTGCCTAAAGCAATGAATGAGTCAGAAGGATTTGATATTGTCATTTTGGCAGTTCGGATGTATTTGTATTTATTATGGATCCTCATTAGCTGCTGCCAAAGCAGAAGCTACTCTGCCTGGGGTCCAGCAAAATGAAGGCAGTTTATACATTGTCATAGAACAATTCTCATATGCAGGTAACAAAGATGAACACAGCCTAAAAACAAAAGCATAAAGGGCAGATCATAGGTAAATATGACATTCTTTAGAAGTAGAATCTGGTATGCATGCACATGCTGTAACAACAATTGAAAGGATATGAGCTTTAGTCCAAGCTGAGAGGAGAGCTGAGACCTATGACAGAAATGTAGGAGTCTAAGTTGTAGCTTGTTCTCTCCCATATTCCGGATACCTCCAATAAAACACAAACATCAACCTGGATCAAGGATGGTTTAATTACTCTCCACGGGTCTGGCATTTCTGTGGGAAGGAAGGTCAGGTAATAGAGGCCAGGAAAGCTCATTGAATCCGAGTTGGATTCTGGCTCTAGAACCAGTTGGGCTAGTGGCCCAGGCCCGCTAGGCTGATGTGCCTCCAAGCACAGCATCATTCATTATCTACTGTAAAAAGACACCCATCTACAATAGTACATGTTGCCAGTCTGTTAAATGTTTGATCTACAGGGGTCAAACAATATCTTGAAATAATGTTGTATTTGCCAGAGTGAACTCTTGTTTTATAAAATGCCTCCAGTCAATACAACAGTGGCTTTTGTAGTATCGTGCCTGTCTACTGTTGTGTCCTTCAGGACAATCTGATCAGTGTCTGTTAAAGTCTAGCGCTGGCAATATTTAACCAGACCTAGACGGATGAGTCAAGAGTGCACTAAGATCTGTGGCCAATAACTCAGCTGGCGTCCTGAGCTCAGACATGACATGTCCTTAGCCTGGGTCTATTCAGAGGAGGGACCCGGCCTGTTGTAGAGGACAGTCAGTCAGGAGTAAGTGGAGTGTAAATGCTGCTTCATGCTGGGCTCACTGCCTGGACTCCTCTCTCTCTCAGGGGCAGGAGCCTGGCCGTCCACTCCACAGACCTCTGATGGAAGGCCAGCACTGAAGAATACATGAGCTGAACTCACAGCAGAGAGTAGAGACTGCACCCTTTCATACTTACTGGACTGCCACCAAATGTCACTCTAACTCTCAATCGTAACATTGAGTTCATTGAGCGGAATGGAGAGGTGCATAGTGTACTCTCATGCCCCCCCCCCACCCCCCTCTGTCACTGGGGGGGTAGAATTACAGTAGACCTTATCCCTGCCCCGGCGAGGGGTTTCACAGCAACAAGACAAGGCTAAATGTCAACCCCAGCAACTCATTACACAGATGAGGGTAGCCCAGGTTTACATGTTCATGTTATAGCACTGGGAAAAGTAGTCCCAACCTAGACTAACCCAGAGAACATAGAAACATAGCACTGTAAACTTATATTACAAACACATGCCCGGGCTGTTTCATAACAGGATCAAGAGTGGAGCAGGCAGCACCCCCCCCCCCCCCGACAAAAAAATAAAAGACAGTACAGCTAATAAGGACAAGCAGTAGGAGATGGCGAGATGCAGAAATGACCCAGTTTCTGTTCTTGTCTCCCTGTACTTCTTCCTTAGGGATCATTCCAAAATGTAGTCTCCTATCGTACTTATTCCGATAAGAGTTTGTGCTTTTTGGTAGTGTAGATTTGAAGATTGTCGTTGTTCTGTTTTGACTTGGTTATGGTGTTTGGGACATGGTTATGGACTCAGCTCCATATCAGGTTGCGGTGCTTCAATCCCCTATGAAAGCCAGGCTGACTGCAGACTACAGCTGTTTCCTCTGTTGTTACATGTGTTCCCTGTGGAGCCTGGCAGCTGGAGGGGGGCTGCAGGGTGGTCCTGCCCCTCAGTCTCTCTCTCTGGTGGTTAGGACTGAAGGGACGACTGACAATGGATATAGCGCTGCTTACAGACCTTTAGGAGTGAGGGCCCCACCACCCCCACCCACTACACTCTCTTCTCTATTGCTCTGGGGAGCGTTGACTAACGATGTGGTGTGTTGATATTCTTGGAAATAGGACACTAATGTCTGGGTCTCTTCTTCAGTCTTTTTTCTTGTCCCTCCTGTCCTCTTATATCCTTGCTTACGGCAGTGTTCCTTTTTCTCCCCTCCCTTGTCTGAGAGCCAAGTGGACTAGTCTGCCTGGCTGCTTCCGCATAGGCTGCTCTGTGGCTCCTGATAGTGCCCGGGCGTTGCCCCTAGTTACAGGCAGGCGGGCAGGTGGTGGTGTCGGGTTACCTCACCTTGCTGTGCCATCCTCCTGTATCGTTAAGCCGCAGCCAGAGAGAGGGAGCAGGGCGGAGACTACACATCATGCCTCGGGAGTGGTTTCTGTTTGCTTTGAATCCTCTCTACTTCGGGTTTCGGCTGGGGGGGTAGAGTTGAGGTTGGGGACCTACTGCCAGAGAGAATTACCTTTTTTTCACATCTGACAGGGTTTATTTATGGAGAAACTGGAGTAGCCTAAATCATCGTTAGAGGAAAGGTTGTTTCTGAGGTTAGGCTACCTTTAGAATATTGCAGTGCACGGTATCTGGACATTGATTTCTGATCATTCTCATATTGGAAAGTGTTTTCATCCAGCCGACTGATTTCTAAGGTGAGTGAAACCCTTACAGGGATGGGAGTCAGACTCATTGCACAACAAGCAACTCTGTTCTAAAAGTATAACCTATTTGAACTTGACACGTACTAAATGTCCCTTAGTTTGTCGATAGTGGTGACTTCAGAGGCAATGGTATGTGGTAGGTTATCACTCAATGGAATGAATGACAGTAACAAACTGGACAAGATGCCAATGTGGAACCTCTGACACAATACTGTTGGAATCAATGTTTTGCTTCCACGTGTATTTGCTTTATCGTGCCTTATCTCATGTGGTGAGGACTCCAGATACAAACGTTGGTTGCGGCACTCCACTAACACCATTGTGGTTCTGACGTTTACATGGTTCTCATCACGAGTACTTGTTTTTCGATCAGTGTCTGCTGGTTTTGATCTTGTTGAGTGCATGTTTAATGAGGAGGCTTAGGTGGATTCATGTATCAGGAAGCAGTGGATTTATACACCATGACAAATGGTCATCCATTCAAACGGGTTGGACTGGCTTTCAAATGTGTTGGAGTTGCTAGCTTCCTTTGGAAAAAATCTTGTTTGAGTTCCATGTTGAACCTACTTAATTAATCTGCATAATCAATGGCCTGACAGGAGATATTAGTGGATGTGTGAGGAAGAGACATGATGAAGCTCCATCTGGTCCTGAGGTAATTAATCAGGCTGAAAAGAGCCGCTACTGAACCACTACTCTCACCCGAGTGCTGAGCCACACATTCAATGGCCAGGAGACGCTAGTAGTCGACTGGGTTCACTTCACATCACTTCATAAAGCAAGATTGTCGCCTCGCTTCAAGTCCTTAGGAAACTATGCAGTAATTTGTTTTTTTTTATGTATTTCTTACATTGTTAGCCCAGAAAATCTTAAGTGTTATTACATAGATACAGCCAGGAAGAACTATTGGATATAAGAGCGACGTCAACTTACCAACATTACGACCAGGAATACGACTGTCCCGAAGCGGATATTTTGTTCAGACCTCCCCTGGACATTGGATCTAATCCCAGAGGCTGACTCAAAACAACGTTGTCGGCGCAGGAGAGGCAGACGGAGCGGCCTCCTGGTCAGACTTAGAAGGTGAGCATACCATCCACCGCTTCCCAGCATATTACTCGCCAATGTCCAGTCTCTAGACAACAAGGTGGACAAAATTTGTGCACAAGTTGCCCTCCAGAGAGACATCGGAGATTGTAACATTCTCCGGAAACATGGCTTACTTGGGATATGTTGTCAGAGTCGGTTCAGCCACCCGGTTTCTTCACGCATCGCACCAACAGAAACAAACATCTCTCTGGTAAGAAGGACAGGGGTGTATGCCTCATGATTAACAACTTGTGGTGGAATCAAAACTACATACAGGAACTCAAGTCCTTTTGTTCACCTGACCTAGAATTCCTTACAATCGAATGCTGACCGCATTATCTCCCACAATAATTATTTTTTATTATAGTCACAGCCGTATATACCCCCCCTCGACGGCCCTGAAATAACTTCACTGGACTCCATGTGAACTGGAAACCATATATGCTGAGGCTGCATTTATTGTAGCTGGGGATTTTAACAGCTGATTTGAGAACCATCCTACCTAAATTCTACCAGCACATTGCTTGTAGTACCCGCTCGAGCAAAACACTGGACCACTGCTACTCTAACTTGTGTGATGCCTACAAGGCCCTCCACCGCCCTCCATTTGGCAAATCTGACCATTACTCCATCTTGTTGCTCCCCTCCTGTAGCCAGAAACTAAAACAGGAAGTGCCCGTACTTAGGTCTATCCAACCCTGGTCTGACCAATCGGATTCCACGCTTCAAGATTAATTTGACCACATGGACTGGGATATGTTCCAGGTAGCCTCAGACAATAATATTGACATATACGCTGACTCGGTGAGTGAGTTTATTAGGAAGTGCATTGGAGATGTCGTACGCTCTGTGACAATTTAAACATAACAAAATACAGTGTAGTTATTCCCTCCAAGGCAATTAAACAAGCAAAGCGTCAGTATAGCGACAAAGTAGAGTCACAATTCACCGGCTCAACCATGAGACGTATGTGGCAGGGTCTACAGACAATCACGGATTGCAAAAAGAAAACCAGCCCTGTCGTGGACATAGACAGCTTGCTCCCAGACAAATTAAACAACTTCTTTGCGCACTTTGAGGCCATACAGTGCCACCGACACGGCCTGTTACCAAAGACTGTGTGCTCTCCTTCTCCGTGGCCGATGTGAGTAAAACATTTAAACGCGTTAACCCTCGCAAGGCTGCTAGCCCAGACGGCATCCCTAGCCGCGTCCTCAGAGCATGCGCAGACCAGTTGGCTGGTGTGTTTACGGATGTATTCAATCAATCCCTATCCCAGTCTACTGTCCCCACATGCTTCAAGATGGCCACCATTGTTCCTGTTCCCAATAAAGCGAAGGTAACTGAACTAGGTAACTGAACTAAATGACTATCGCCCCATAGCACTCACTTCTGTCATCATCATCAAGTGCTTTGAGAGGCAAGTCAAGAATCATATAACATCCACCCTACCTGATACCCTAGACCCACTCCAATTTGCTTACTGCCCCAATAGGTCCACACACAATGCAATTGCCATCACACTGCACACTGCCCTAAACCATCTGGACTAGAGGAATACCTATGTAAGAATGCTGTTCATTGACTACAGCTCAGCATTCAACACCATAGTACCCTGCAAACTCATCATTAAGCTTGAGAGTGTGGTGTCATGACAACTACCCCACTCAAAGTCAACAAAACAAAGGAGATGATTCCGGACTTCATGTAACAGCATACCGCCCCCCCATCCACAACTACAGGACACCAGTGGAGAAGGTGGAAAGGGATAAGTTCCTCGGTGTACACAAACTGAAATGGTCCACTCACACAGACAGCTTGGTGAAGATGGCGCAAGAGTGCCTCTTCAACCTCAGGAGGCTGAAGAAATTTGTCTTGTCACCTAAAACCCTCAAACTTTTACAGATGCACAATCGAGAGCATCCTGTAGGGCTTTATCACAGCCCGGTAAGGCAACTGCACTGCCCTCAACCGCAAGGCTCTCCAGGGGGTGGTGCGGTCTGCACAACGCATCACCAGGGGCAAACTACCTGCCCTCCATGACACCTACAGCACCCGATGTCACAGGAAGGCCAAAAAGATCATCAAGGACAACAACCACCCGAGCCACTGCCTGTTCACCCCGCTATCATCCAGAAGGCGAGGTCAGTACAGGTGCATCAAAGCTGGGATCGAGAGACAGAAGCTATTTTTCAATCTCAAGGCCATCAGACTGTTAAACAGCCATCACAAACATGGAGGGGCTGCTGCCAACATACTGACTCAAATCACTGGCCACGTTATTAAATGGATTTAATAAAGGTATCGCTAGTCACTTTAAATAAAGCCACTTTAATAATGTCTACATATTCTACATTACTCATCTCGTGTGTGTGTATATACTGTATTTTATACCATCTATTGTATCTTGCCTATGCCGCACGGCCATCACAAATCCATATATTCATATGTACATTTTCTTATTCCTTCCCCTTACAGTGTATATAAGGTAGTCGTTGTGAATTTGTTAGATTACTTGTTAGATATTACTGTCGGAACTAGAAGCACAAGCATTTAGGTACACTCGAATTAACATCTGCTTACCATGTGTATGTGACTAATAACATTTTATTTGACATTATCGCAGGCTATGAGTGTTGTCAACCTTCGAGCTGGAAAGTGGTGCAATTATATTTTTAGGCGCTGTATGTGAGAATGAAATGGGGAGAAACACGGAAGTGTTAGGGTGTTCGTTAATTTATATTTGAATAACTTATATTCATATGAAGTATTCACTTTTATATCTGTGTTCATGAGTTTCTAGTGGATAGACCACACGGTTCAAGAGAAAAATAGTTCAAACATTTCTGGAAGATTACTGGTAAACATTGAAAGTTACCACTATTTGACCCTACCTTTGCAAACCTAATGTGTGTCATTGCGGATATGGACACAGTTTTTCTGTCCCTGCAAGTGCATCAACCGTACATCCGATTGTGTGTGAGATTTAAATGGGGAGAAACTGTGTGTGACATTCTGACTTGACACCATTTGTGTGTCCCTGCAGAGTACAGCCGGTTTGAGTCCAAGATCCACGACCTGCGGGAACAGATGATGAACAGCAGCATGAGCTCTGGGTCGGGCTCCCTGCGCACCAGCGAGAAACGCTCCCTCTATGTCAGGTATCAGAACACACACACACACAAACCTCCCTGCGCACCAGCGAGAAACGCTCTGTCTACGTCAGGTATCAGAACACACACAAACAGTACACACAGCTCCCAAACTCCTCACATTTAGCTCATCATTCACAAATACTAAGATTTTTCATAATCACAAAGTAGGTCATCATTAGACCATCTGATGCCAAATATCTGCTCATCTGATTTAATTTGATGAGCAAGCTTTTCTGTTAGATGCCACACATGAACTATTTTACAAATAGCACATCCTATGACTGGCGAAGGTTCTGCTGGTATCATAATGTTATCACGCTGTGGGCATGAAGCCAAACTGTATGGAACCCCAGCCAGTAAGCCAACCAGCCAGTCAGGCCTCTCGCTCTCTCTGCTATAATGAGTGCAGCTGCCTGATTCAGGACAGGAAGGGCTCTGGGTGGGTCATGGTGAAAGGGATTCTTCTATGATGTAACACTCATGTCCTAAGTACTGGAACCATATTTCAACTTAAGTGCTGTGTAGCAGCTTCACGTGAGCCCAATATGTAGGCTACAACCCCTGCAATAATGAACACTTACAGATCCTATTTGATGGAGATTCTTGACAGAGAAAGAAGCATCTTACTATGAACACAAGCCAGATCAAAATACTTGAAGTGTAATCGGTTCAAT